>NW_027439376.1:2500-116220 GCF_964188355.1 Buteo buteo
ACCTAAGGCTAACCCTAAAAACTAACCCCTAACCCTAATGACTAACCCCTAACCTAACCCTAAACCATAAACACAAACCCTAACCCTAATAACTAACCCCTAACCCTACCACAACCCCTAACCCTAAAGACTAACCCCAAACCCTAACCCTAATGACTAACCCATAACCCTAACCCCTAGTAACTAACCCCTAACCCTACCACAACCCCAAACCCTAAAGACTAAGCCCTAACCTAAGGCTAACCCTAAAAACTAACCCCTAACCCTAATGACTACCTCCTAACCTAACCCCAAACCATAAACACAAACCCTAACCCTAATAACTAACCCCTAACCCTACCACAATCCCTAACCCTAAGGACTAACCCCTAACCTAACCCTAAACCATAACCCCAAGCCCTAACCCTAATAACTAACCCCTAACCCTACCACAACCCCTAACCCTAATGACTAACCGCTAACCTAACCCTAAACCATGACCCCAAACCCTAACCCTAATGACTAACCCATAACCCTAACCCCTAGCAACTAAACCCCAACCCTACCACAACCCCTAACCCTAATGACTAACCGCTAACCTAACCCTAAACCATGACCCCAAACCCTAACCCTAATGACTAACCCATAACCCTAACCCCTAGCAACTAAACCCCAACCCTACCACAACCCCTAACCCTAATGACTAACCGCTAACCTAAGGCTAACCCTAATAACTAACCCCTAACCCTAATGACTACCACCTAACCCTACCCCAACCCCTAACCCTAATGACTAACCCCAAACCTAACACTAACGACTAACCGCTAACCCTACCACAAGCCCTAACCCCTAACCCTAATAACTAAGCCCTAACCCTACCACAACCCCTAACCCTAATAACTAACCCCTAAGCTAACCCTAAACCATAACCCCAAGCCCTAACCCTAATACCTAACCCTAAGGACTAACCCCAAACCCTAACCCCTAGCAACTAACCCTTAACCCTAATGACTAACCCCTAACCTAAGCCTAACCCTAAAAACTAACCCCTAACCATAATAACTAACCCCTAACCCTACCCCAACCCCTAACCTAACCCTAAATATGAACCATAGCCCCAACCCCTAACCAGTAATCCCTAACCCAACCCTAATAACCATAATCCTAACTCTAACCATGACTAACCCTAACTACTAATCCTAACTCACTAACCCAATAGTAACCCTAACCCAACCCTAACCTAACCTTAATAGCTACACACACACAACCCTAACCCTAATGGCTACACACACGCGCACGCGACCCTAACCCTCATGGCTACACACACGCGCGCGCGACTCTAACCCTCATGGCTACGCGCGCGCGACCCTAACCCTCGTGGCTACACACACGCGCGCGCGACCCTAACCCTCGTGGCTACACACACGCGCGCGCGACCCTAACCCTCGTGGCTACACACACGCGCGCGCGACCCTAACCCTCGTGGCTACACACACACGCGCGCGCGACCCTAACCCTCGTGGCTACACACACGCGCGCGCGCCCCTAACCCTCGTGGCTACACACACGCGCGCGCGCCCCTAACCCTCGTGGCTACACACACGCGCGCGCGCCCCTAACCCTCGTGGCTACACACACGCGCGCGCGCCCCTAACCCTCATGGCTACACACACGCGGGCGCGACCCTAACGCTCATGGCTACACACACGCGCGCGCGACCCTAACCCTCATGGCTACACACACGCGCGCGCAACCCTAACCCTCATGGCTACACACACGCAACCCTAACCCTCATGGCTACACACACGCGCGCGCAACCCTAACGGCTACACACACACGCGCGCGCAACCCTAACCCTAATGGCTACACACACACGCGCCCCTAATGGCTACACACGCGACCCTAACCCTAATGGCTACACACACACACGCGCGCACGACCCTAACCCTCATGGCTACACGCACGCACAACCCTAACCTAACCCTAACAACCTACACACACACGACCCTAACCCTAATAGCCCTAACCTGCTGTGCTAACCCCTAACCCCATACTAACCCTAACCTAACCCTAACAGCTACACACTCACAACCCTAACGGCTACACACACGACCCTAACCCTAATGGCTACACACATGCACACGCCCCAACCCTAATGGCTACACATGCACATGCGCAACCCTAACAGCCCTAACCTGCTACCATAACCCAACCCTAATAGCTACGCACACACAACCCTAACCCTCATGGCTACACACATGCGTGCGCGACCCTAACCCAATACTAACCCTAACCTAACCCTAATGGCTACACACATGCGCAACCCTAACCCTAGTGGCTACACGCACAACCCTAACCTGCTGCTCTAACCCCTAACCTAACCCTAATGGCTACACACACACACGCAACCCTAACGGCTACGCATGTGCAACCCTAACCCTAAGGGCAACACGTGCGTGCGACCCTAATAGCCCTAACCCGCTGCCCTAACCCTCCCTCCCAACCCTAACCCCTACTAGCTACACACACGACCCTAACGCTAATGGCCCTAACCCTAACCCCTAACCACCCTAACAACTCACCCTAACCCCCCTCCCCCTAACCTAAACCTAATGGCCACACACACACGGCCCTAACCCCTAAACCTAACCCTAACCCACTACCCTAACCCTAACCCCTCCCTAACCCTAATGGCCATGCCCACACAACCCTAACCCGCTACCCTAACCCCTAACCCACTGCCCTAACCCCTAAACCAAACCCGCTGCCCTAACCTAACCCTAACGACCCTCAACCTAACCTAACCCTAATCCTCACCCCCTAACCCTAACAGTGTGACTGACATTAATCCTAATGCTGTGACGAAGCATACCCCTAACCCTAATAGTGTGACTAACTCTAACCCAACACCCTAACCAGACACGCTAACCCTAACCCCCTAAACGGACACCCTAACGCAACACCCTAAACCTAACGTGACACGCTAACCCAACAACCTAACACTAAACCCTTAACAGTAATCCTAACATGACAGCCTAACCATAAGCTCACAACCTAACCTGACACCCTAACCCTAAACCGAAACCCTAAGCCTAACCCTAACCTGACACCCTGACCCAACACCCTGAGCCTAATCCTAAAGACTAACCCCTAACACTAACCCCTACCGCTAAGCATAACCCCGAAGTCTAATCCCTAACCCTAACACGCTAACCTTAAGCCTAACCCGACACCCAAACCCTAACCCCTAACCATAACCTGACACCCAAGCATAACCTGAAACCCTAACCTGACACTCTAACCCCTAACACGACACCCTAACCCGACATCGTAACCCTAAGACAAAACCCTAACCCAACACCCTAACCCTAACCCCTACCTCTACCCCTAACCCTAATCCCTAAGCCTAACCCTAACACGCTAACCCTCACACAACACAGTAACCCTAACCCCCTAACCTGACACCCTAACCCTAACCCAACACCCTAACGCGACACACTACCCCAACAACCTGACGCTAAACTCTTACCAGTAAGCCTAACCCTAATCCGACACCCTAACCCTATCACCCTAAACCTAAGCTCACAACCTAACCTGGCACCCTAACCCTAATGACACCCTAACTCTATCACATAAACTGACAACCTAATCCTAAACCTTTGACCTTGAGTCCATGACCCCTGACCTCCACTTTTACCCTCAGCACTGTGACCTTTGACCCCGGACCCCAGTGACATTTCACCTTGGCCCCAAGGCCAACAACCTAACCTGTCACCCTAACCCCAAACCTAAACACCAACAGCCCTAATCCCAAACCCACATCCAGCCACCAGAGGGCGCTGTCCCACCACTCACACCACTCTCTGGTGAGGCCCTGCCCACTGGGTGTAACCCTTATTAGGGTTCCTCTACAGTAGGGTTTCCACAGAGTAGGGGTAGTGGAGCCTGGGGTTCTGCAATGCTAGGGTTAGGGGTGTTCTGGGCTGTGGTTAGGGATCCCCAGGGTATGGTTAGGGCAGTCTAGGGTTAGGGGTCCCTGGGGTCTAGAGTGCCTGCAAATGCAGGGACCCCTGACTCCAGGGACCCCTAACCCTAGCCCCCCTAACCATAGCCCTGCAGAACCCTAACCACAACCCTACAGATTAGGGGGGCCTAATTGGGGGTTCCCCAGTGGGGTTAGGGTGGGGTTCTATGTCTAAGAGGTCCCCTAACCGTAGAGCACTGGGGGGTGTAATGGGGGGGTACCCCCTCAGTAGGGTTAGGGTGGGGTTCTGGGTCCCAATGCTACCCTAAGCCTACCTTGAGCTAACTAAAACTGGAGGGGTGGGGCACATGGCAGCTATTACCCTAATTGATTAATATGGGGAGAGTTCTAGCTTACTCTAATTATTGCATTAGGGGGTGTGTAGAAGTGTGAAAAGTAGGGGGTGGGGCTCAGGGAGGAAGTAGGTAGTGGGGGCAGGGCTCCTAATTACGGGGTGGGGGTTGGGGAAGGATTACCTCCACGGGGGGCTGCTAAGTAGGGGGCTGGTGCTGGGGCAGGGCCTGCTAATCCCAGGGCAGGTGCTGGGGGAAGCCCACTAACACCAGGGGTGGGTGCCTGGGGGTGAACTTACCTCAGGAAGTGGTAGGTGGGTGGGGAAGGTGTAGATAATCTATAAAAAAAAAAAATTAAGAATATGTAAGTTTGGTGCAGCAGTAGAAATTGGGTTCCTGCCCAGGAGCAAGTGTTTTCTGGTTTGCTTTTTATTAACTCTTTGCTCCCAGGAAGTCTACCAATTTCTACTGCTTTTTTTAAAAAATGTTTACTTTTGAACTTAAAATTCAGTTTAAGCGCAGCAGTACTCTCACTTTCCCAGTTATACGCAGCACTACTGCAAAATCTAAACTTAAGCACTACAGTACTGCAAAATCTGAGCTGAAGCGCAGCAGTACTGCAAGGTTGCAGTAGGAAAGGGCTTCAGCCCTGGAAGTAAATTTTTTACCTTTATTTTATAACTCTTTACTCCCAGAGCCTGAGCCATCTGCTACTGCTCTTTTGTTTTAAATTTAAGTGTCACAGTAGCAACTTCCAAGTGTCACAGTAGCAACTTCCAAGTGTCACAGTAGCAACTTCCAAGTGTCACAGTAGCAACTTCCAAGTGTCACAGTAGCAACTTCCAAGTGTCACAGTAGCAACTTCACAATATCAACTTTCAAGTTTCACAATACAGTTTCACAGAAGCAACGTTCAAGTTTCACAATACCAACTTTCAAGTTTTACAATACAGTTTCACAATAGCAACTTTACATTTTTACAATACAGTTCTAGAATACATTTGTACAACAGCAACTTCCAAAATTGCAGTACAAAACGGCTTCCAACATAATAGTAATTTTTTAATTTTTTTACTTGATTACACCCAGGGAGAGTGCCATATCCTACTGCTTTTTATTATTGTTTCACCGGGTATTTAAATACAGAGTTTACAGACCATGTTCTGAGTCTACAGACCATGTTCCAACCTATCACTCTTTTCCACATTCCTCACTGCCATTATGTCCGTTGCTGCACGTCCAGAAGTTTTCCTCCCCGAGGTTATGTTACCTTCACAATCCCTGTTCTCAAGTAGAAAACGAGTTAGCTCTGCTCCTCTTCACAGACTGTCCACTTCCACACCTAGGCACAAAAACAGAAATTGAAAAATATGATTACATCACAAACTACAAAGAGCACCCAAATATTTTACAAACACACCAAGGAAAAATACGGTTACACTCACGCACTTCACAACCCTGGCCTACTCCATGCTGGCCATCTAGTCCAACTCCCCCCGCCCTTCACCCGCAAAATCCTCAACTATCTTCCAAAGACCATCTGCTGACCAACATAAATCCCTGCGCTAATTGGCAATGACCATGTTCCAGGGGAGCGCCGTTCCCGGGAGCCTAGAAAAAAAATCCTCCTGCCTGCCAAAACCCCAGCCCAAGCCTGACCCTGGGGGAAAAAAAAAAAAAAAAAAAAAAAAACAAAACACACCTGACTGGGGGGAAAAAAAAAATCCCCCAGCTAGGGTTTCTTTTTTATTCTAATTGTATTTTTTTTTTCAATTCTAATTCCCTAGAAAACATCTCACCTGTACAACCTGAAAGGAAAAAAACATTAAAAAGTCAAAACACATAACCCTACAAGGTTACACACATTCACAACACACTACGCATTGACATCGCATGCACACCGGCCCTCGCTCTCAACTTATCCATCCAACAGCCTGCCACCCTCAAGGGGCCATTGCCCTGTGTCTGCAGCACCAGGGGTCTCAAAAATCACCCTGCCTGCCAAAACCCCGGCCTGAGCCGGACCCCCGTCTGAACACTGGCCATGAACATCGCCTCACAAAGCAGCCAGGACTGGGGGGGGAATCCACTGGCTGGGGATTTTTTATTCTAATTGTATTTTATTTTTTCCTAATTGCCTAACAAACATCTCTACATCCACCCTGCAAGAGACCACTGAAAAGCTAAACCACGTAACCCCACAAAGTTACACACATTCACAACACACCACTCATTCAGATCACATGCACGCTAGCCCTCACTCTCAACTAACCCATCCTGCAGCCAAAGGGTGTCAAGGGGCCATCGCCCCTTACTTGCAGCACCGAGGACCTCAATAATCACCCTGCCTGCAAAACCCCCAGCCCCAGCCCAACCTCCTTCCAAGCTCCCCACAAACTACCCTTCCATTACAGCAACGCTTCAACACATGCCATCTGCACCATACACAGATTTTCAACCAGATACTTAGCTTTCATAGTGGCACATGTCACAGTCCAACCTCCGTAGCAGCCACATCGCCTAAAGGCGAGGTTCCTTCAAACGCCTCGTGGCCTGTGATCACCTGCAAAACCAACACACAAAACTCTTGAACACGCGCTTCACCCTCAGCATAAAAAGAAATCTTCCACAGCTCCAAACACCTGCTTCTCACCGATTCCAAAAACAAAAAACTCAATACCTTAACCATTTCTAGAAGCTTACCACAAAGTGTCCACATAAACAATATTAACACCCACACCCAATTACCGCCTTATTATATTCTACCTCACAATCCACTTGCAATCCACTCCCCTACTGGCATGCAATGACTCAAAAATCTTTTAACCCTCAATGCTAGCAATCGAGACATATCAACATTTCACCCATAGACTCTTACCGCTGTTCCACCTACCCCGACTCTACGGCCCCGGGCAGGGCGGCTCCAAGCCAAACACACCTGTGCACACACCAACACAAGACAGAACAGAACAGTACAGACCAGGTGATTCAGAGAGAAGACTCTCGGCAAGAAGAATGACTCCCGGGCGGGAGGTGCCGTCCGGCAAGATGACCTACGGGGTCCAAAACGCCGAGGCGAGGAGGCTGTACGGCAGACCCCCGAGGAGTCCAACGTAACGGCCTGTTACAAGACGGTGCCGTCAAAACCGAGATGAGGGATGCGCCAGAAGCCTGCCATCAAGACCTAGGAACGTCAAGATGCGGGGAAGAACTCCCGGTCCGAGAAAACGGACGGCTAGAGAGCGGAGCTGCCAAAGCGGCCCCAAAGAACGCCGCAAAAAGAACCGACTGGAATCTGCCGAGACCGATCCGCGCTTTAGAGCTCCGAACGCAAGAAAAGAAGCGCCCGATTGGCACCGGGCCGACGAGTAAGAGCATTCGAGACCCTAGGGACGGCGCCTAAAGCGCGTGCCGTGCTCCCCCGGCACAAAGCGCGACGAGGACGTTGAGATCTGAGGAAGCTCTAAGCCACGGAGGACAGACTACACAAACCGCGCACCACCACAGACACGGGCCGGAACCGCCCTGCCCGGCACACGCTGGTCTCGTGCTGAAGAGCAACCCGCTCCCTTCGCCTGCGCAAAGGCGACTGCTTCGAGACGGTCCTCTCTCCTGCGCTAACTGTAAAACCCCTCCCGGCAATTCCCAGCTTTGTCCCTTCCTCCCAGCCGCTCCCCAGCCCGGGGCCCTCAACTTAGCTTTCAGAGGCCCAACAATACGAATCCATCCTCCGCAAAAGTCGCGTGGGCCAACTGGGACGATCCGGCAGTCGCCAGGTTCCTCTTCATCATCTGCAGTGAAGACAAAAAAAAAAAAAAAACAAAAACCAAACAGAAACAAAACAAAAAAAAAAAACCAAGGCAACAAAATCAGAAGAGGCAGCAAGTAACCCATCAGCCAACACCAACTACTTTCCTACTTTCCCAACCCCCCACTTAATCACACACACCACAGCGTTACGCTTACCTGCTCATTCCAGAGTCAGACCCTGCGGCCATCGTCGCTCACGGTACCCGAGACAGCAAGACACACAAAATTAGCACAGCAGTCGCGAGACTCACCGGGCCCATTCTCCTCCTCCCTAATCCACGGCTCGCCTCGAACGCTCATCCAGATCCAAAGGCGGCCCGCACAGCGCCTGCAACGCAAAAGATAAACGCTTAACCAAGCAACCGCGTAATATTTGATATTCAACACCGACTCGGCCCGCAGCCACCTCACCTTCTCGAACTCCTCGTCGGCCTGCGGCACGGCTCCTCTGAGGCTGCGTGCGCCACCTGCAAAAACCAAAGCAGAAGACGCGTGCTGAGAGGCCGCCCGAAACCCTCGGCCTGCCCGGACCGATTCCCAACTCCCTCTCCTTTACCTTGGCCGCTCAACTACCCTGCTCCGTCATCGAGAGCTTGCCGCGTCAAAGCACGCGTACTACCTGCAAAAAACAAACAAGGGACGCTTCCAACTTTGCCAACAACGCGACGCCTCCAAAGGAACAGTTCCTTCAACCCAGCAGTCGCGGCTCACCTTGCCCGAGACACCTCCGGTGCCGACGGCCCGCTTCGCTCCTCCTTGCTTCGCACCTTCCAAATAAAAGAAAAAACAGAAGCCCATCAGCTAGTCATAGAGCCACCGGACGCATCTTCCCTCCGACTCCGCTCGCAGACCCACCTCCTTACGGCGCTCCGCTCCCCTCCTCCGTCGCTCTGGGGCACGCATCTTGTCTCTCCGCATCTGAAAAAAAACCCATATTGAACGAGTCAGCCTGGATGCGGAGCAAGAGCCTAACAACTCCAGAGATCTTGATTCCATCTAGGAATACCAGTACTCCAGCTACAACCAGCCATTTTTAAAAAAAAAAAAAAAAACACAAAAAAACAAAAAAAAAAAAAACAAAAACCAAAACCAGCAAAAAAAACAGGGCCAAACTTTAAGCCCATCACACGCGAGCCTCAACACCTTAGAGGCTCAAATCCACTTCGCCACCCCTCAACAGCCTCTGCCACAAGCCTACAATCGTTGCCGTAAAGAAATCTCAACGTTGCCGTCCACGCAGCCCACCAATGCCTACTCCATCCCAGATGACTGTACGACCCTTGCCTAAACAATTAAGGCAAATCAACATTTCACCCATAGACTCTTACCGCTGTTCCACCTACCCCGACTCTACGGCCCCGGGCAGGGCGGCTCCAAGCCAAACACACCTGTGCACACACCAACACAAGACAGAACAGAACAGTACAGACCAGGTGATTCAGAGAGAAGACTCTCGGCAAGAAGAATGACTCCCGGGCGGGAGGTGCCGTCCGGCAAGATGACCTACGGGGTCCAAAACGCCGAGGCGAGGAGGCTGTACGGCAGACCCCCGAGGAGTCCAACGTAACGGCCTGTTACAAGACGGTGCCGTCAAAACCGAGATGAGGGATGCGCCAGAAGCCTGCCATCAAGACCTAGGAACGTCAAGATGCGGGGAAGAACTCCCGGTCCGAGAAAACGGACGGCTAGAGAGCGGAGCTGCCAAAGCGGCCCCAAAGAACGCCGCAAAAAGAACCGACTGGAATCTGCCGAGACCGATCCGCGCTTTAGAGCTCCGAACGCAAGAAAAGAAGCGCCCGATTGGCACCGGGCCGACGAGTAAGAGCATTCGAGACCCTAGGGACGGCGCCTAAAGCGCGTGCCGTGCTCCCCCGGCACAAAGCGCGACGAGGACGTTGAGATCTGAGGAAGCTCTAAGCCACGGAGGACAGACTACACAAACCGCGCACCACCACAGACACGGGCCGGAACCGCCCTGCCCGGCACACGCTGGTCTCGTGCTGAAGAGCAACCCGCTCCCTTCGCCTGCGCAAAGGCGACTGCTTCGAGACGGTCCTCTCTCCTGCGCTAACTGTAAAACCCCTCCCGGCAATTCCCAGCTTCGTCCCTTCCTCCCAGCCGCTCCCCAGCCCGGGGCCCTCAACTTAGCTTTCAGAGGCCCAACAATACGAATCCATCCTCCGCAAAAGTCGCGTGGGCCAACTGGGACGATCCGGCAGTCGCCAGGTTCCTCTTCATCATCTGCAGTGAAGACAAAAAAAAAAAAAAAACAAAAACCAAACAGAAACAAAACAAAAAAAAAAAACCAAGGCAACAAAATCAGAAGAGGCAGCAAGTAACCCATCAGCCAACACCAACTACTTTCCTACTTTCCCAACCCCCCACTTAATCACACACACCACAGCGTTACGCTTACCTGCTCATTCCAGAGTCAGACCCTGCGGCCATCGTCGCTCACGGTACCCGAGACAGCAAGACACACAAAATTAGCACAGCAGTCGCGAGACTCACCGGGCCCATTCTCCTCCTCCCTAATCCACGGCTCGCCTCGAACGCTCATCCAGATCCAAAGGCGGCCCGCACAGCGCCTGCAACGCAAAAGATAAACGCTTAACCAAGCAACCGCGTAATATTTGATATTCAACACCGACTCGGCCCGCAGCCACCTCACCTTCTCGAACTCCTCGTCGGCCTGCGGCACGGCTCCTCTGAGGCTGCGTGCGCCACCTGCAAAAACCAAAGCAGAAGACGCGTGCTGAGAGGCCGCCCGAAACCCTCGGCCTGCCCGGACCGATTCCCAACTCCCTCTCCTTTACCTTGGCCGCTCAACTACCCTGCTCCGTCATCGAGAGCTTGCCGCGTCAAAGCACGCGTACTACCTGCAAAAAACAAACAAGGGACGCTTCCAACTTTGCCAACAACGCGACGCCTCCAAAGGAACGGTTCCTTCAACCCAGCAGTCGCGGCTCACCTTGCCCGAGACACCTCCGGTGCCGACGGCCCGCTTCGCTCCTCCTTGCTTCGCACCTTCCAAATAAAAGAAAAAACAGAAGCCCATCAGCTAGTCATAGAGCCACCGGACGCATCTTCCCTCCGACTCCGCTCGCAGACCCACCTCCTTACGGCGCTCCGCTCCCCTCCTCCGTCGCTCTGGGGCACGCATCTTGTCTCTCCGCATCTGAAAAAAAAACCCATATTGAACGAGTCAGCCTGGATGCGGAGCAAGAGCCTAACAACTCCAGAGATCTTGATTCCATCTAGGAATACCAGTACTCCAGCTACAACCAGCCATTTTTAAAAAAAAAAAAAAACCAAAACCAACAAAAAAAACAGGGCCAAACTTTAAGCCCATCACATGCGAGCCTCAACACCTTAGAGGCTCAAATCCACTTCGCCACCCCTCAACAGCCTCTGCCACAGGCCTACAATCGTTGCCGTAAAGAAATCTCAACGTTGCCGTCCACGCAGCCCACCAATGCCTACTCCATCCCAGATGACTGTACGACCCTTGCCTAAACAATTAAGGCAAATCAACATTTCACCCATAGACTCTTACCGCTGTTCCACCTACCCCGACTCTACGGCCCCGGGCAGGGCGGCTCCAAGCCAAACACACCTGTGCACACACCAACACAAGACAGAACAGAACAGTACAGACCAGGTGATTCAGAGAGAAGACTCTCGGGCGGGAGGTGCCGTCCGGCAAGATGACCTACGGGGTCCAAAACGCCGAGGCGAGGAGGCTGTACGGCAGACCCCCGAGGAGTCCAACGTAACGGCCTGTTACAAGACGGTGCCATCAAAACCGAGATGAGGGATGCGCCAGAAGCCTGCCATCAAGACCTAGGAACGTCAAGATGCGGGGAAGAACTCCCGGTCCGAGAAAACGGACGGCTAGAGAGCGGAGCTGCCAAAGCGGCCCCAAAGAACGCCGCAAAAAGAACCGACTGGAATCTGCCGAGACCGATCCGCGCTTTAGAGCTCCGAACGCAAGAAAAGAAGCGCCCGATTGGCACCGGGCCGACGAGTAAGAGCATTCGAGACCCTAGGGACGGCGCCTAAAGCGCGTGCCGTGCTCCCCCGGCACAAAGCGCGACGAGGACGTTGAGATCTGAGGAAGCTCTAAGCCACGGAGGACAGACTACACAAACCGCGCACCACCACAGACACGGGCCGGAACCGCCCTGCCCGGCACACGCTGGTCTCGTGCTGAAGAGCAACCCGCTCCCTTCGCCTGCGCAAAGGCGACTGCTTCGAGACGGTCCTCTCTCCTGCGCTAACTGTAAAACCCCTCCCGGCAATTCCCAGCTTCGTCCCTTCCTCCCAGCCGCTCCCCAGCCCGGGGCCCTCAACTTAGCTTTCAGAGGCCCAACAATACGAATCCATCCTCCGCAAAAGTCGCGTGGGCCAACTGGGACGATCCGGCAGTCGCCAGGTTCCTCTTCATCATCTGCAGTGAAGACAAAAAAAAAAAAAAAACAAAAACCAAACAGAAACAAAACAAAAAAAAAAAACCAAGGCAACAAAATCAGAAGAGGCAGCAAGTAACCCATCAGCCAACACCAACTACTTTCCTACTTTCCCAACCCCCCACTTAATCACACACACCACAGCGTTACGCTTACCTGCTCATTCCAGAGTCAGACCCTGCGGCCATCGTCGCTCACGGTACCCGAGACAGCAAGACACACAAAATTAGCACAGCAGTCGCGAGACTCACCGGGCCCATTCTCCTCCTCCCTAATCCACGGCTCGCCTCGAACGCTCATCCAGATCCAAAGGCGGCCCGCACAGCGCCTGCAACGCAAAAGATAAACGCTTAACCAAGCAACCGCGTAATATTTGATATTCAACACCGACTCGGCCCGCAGCCACCTCACCTTCTCGAACTCCTCGTCGGCCTGCGGCACGGCTCCTCTGAGGCTGCGTGCGCCACCTGCAAAAACCAAAGCAGAAGACGCGTGCTGAGAGGCCGCCCAAAACCCTCGGCCTGCCCGGACCGATTCCCAACTCCCTCTCCTTTACCTTGGCCGCTCAACTACCCTGCTCCGTCATCGAGAGCTTGCCGCGTCAAAGCACGCGTACTACCTGCAAAAAACAAACAAGGGACGCTTCCAACTTTGCCAACAACGCGACGCCTCCAAAGGAACGGTTCCTTCAACCCAGCAGTCGCGGCTCACCTTGCCCGAGACACCTCCGGTGCCGACGGCCCGCTTCGCTCCTCCTTGCTTCGCACCTTCCAAATAAAAGAAAAAACAGAAGCCCATCAGCTAGTCATAGAGCCACCGGACGCATCTTCCCTCCGACTCCGCTCGCAGACCCACCTCCTTACGGCGCTCCGCTCCCCTCCTCCGTCGCTCTGGGGCACGCATCTTGTCTCTCCGCATCTGAAAAAAAAACCCATATTGAACGAGTCAGCCTGGATGCGGAGCAAGAGCCTAACAACTCCAGAGATCTTGATTCCATCTAGGAATACCAGTACTCCAGCTACAACCAGCCATTTTTAAAAAAAAAAAAAAAAAACACAAAAAAACAAAAAAAAAAAAAACAAAAACCAAAACCAGCAAAAAAAACAGGGCCAAACTTTAAGCCCATCACACGCGAGCCTCAACACCTTAGAGGCTCAAATCCACTTCGCCACCCCTCAACAGCCTCTGCCACAAGCCTACAATCGTTGCCGTAAAGAAATCTCAACGTTGCCGTCCACGCAGCCCACCAATGCCTACTCCATCCCAGATGACTGTACGACCCTTACCTAAACAATTAAGGCAAATCAACATTTCACCCATAGACTCTTACCGCTGTTCCACCTACCCCGACTCTACGGCCCCGGGCAGGGCGGCTCCAAGCCAAACACACCTGTGCACACACCAACACAAGACAGAACAGAACAGAACAGACCAGGTGATTCAGAGAGAAGACTCTCGGCAAGAAGAATGACTCCCGGGCGGGAGGTGCCGTCCGGCAAGATGACCTACGGGGTCCAAAACGCCGAGGCGAGGAGGCTGTACGGCAGACCCCCGAGGAGTCCAACGTAACGGCCTGTTACAAGACGGTGCCGTCAAAACCGAGATGAGGGATGCGCCAGAAGCCTGCCATCAAGACCTAGGAACGTCAAGATGCGGGGAAGAACTCCCGGTCCGAGAAAACGGACGGCTAGAGAGCGGAGCTGCCAAAGCGGCCCCAAAGAACGCCGCAAAAAGAACCGACTGGAATCTGCCGAGACCGATCCGCGCTTTAGAGCTCCGAACGCAAGAAAAGAAGCGCCCGATTGGCACCGGGCCGACGAGTAAGAGCATTCGAGACCCTAGGGACGGCGCCTAAAGCGCGTGCCGTGCTCCCCCGGCACAAAGCGCGACGAGGACGTTGAGATCTGAGGAAGCTCTAAGCCACGGAGGACAGACTACACAAACCGCGCACCACCACAGACACGGGCCGGAACCGCCCTGCCCGGCACACGCTGGTCTCGTGCTGAAGAGCAACCCGCTCCCTTCGCCTGCGCAAAGGCGACTGCTTCGAGACGGTCCTCTCTCCTGCGCTAACTGTAAAACCCCTCCCGGCAATTCCCAGCTTCGTCCCTTCCTCCCAGCCGCTCCCCAGCCCGGGGCCCTCAACTTAGCTTTCAGAGGCCCAACAATACGAATCCATCCTCCGCAAAAGTCGCGTGGGCCAACTGGGACGATCCGGCAGTCGCCAGGTTCCTCTTCATCATCTGCAGTGAAGACAAAAAAAAAAAAAAAACAAAAACCAAACAGAAACAAAACAAAAAAAAAAAACCAAGGCAACAAAATCAGAAGAGGCAGCAAGTAACCCATCAGCCAACACCAACTACTTTCCTACTTTCCCAACCCCCCACTTAATCACACACACCACAGCGTTACGCTTACCTGCTCATTCCAGAGTCAGACCCTGCGGCCATCGTCGCTCACGGTACCCGAGACAGCAAGACACACAAAATTAGCACAGCAGTCGCGAGACTCACCGGGCCCATTCTCCTCCTCCCTAATCCACGGCTCGCCTCGAACGCTCATCCAGATCCAAAGGCGGCCCGCACAGCGCCTGCAACGCAAAAGATAAACGCTTAACCAAGCAACCGCGTAATATTTGATATTCAACACCGACTCGGCCCGCAGCCACCTCACCTTCTCGAACTCCTCGTCGGCCTGCGGCACGGCTCCTCTGAGGCTGCGTGCGCCACCTGCAAAAACCAAAGCAGAAGACGCGTGCTGAGAGGCCGCCCAAAACCCTCGGCCTGCCCGGACCGATTCCCAACTCCCTCTCCTTTACCTTGGCCGCTCAACTACCCTGCTCCGTCATCGAGAGCTTGCCGCGTCAAAGCACGCGTACTACCTGCAAAAAACAAACAAGGGACGCTTCCAACTTTGCCAACAACGCGACGCCTCCAAAGGAACGGTTCCTTCAACCCAGCAGTCGCGGCTCACCTTGCCCGAGACACCTCCGGTGCCGACGGCCCGCTTCGCTCCTCCTTGCTTCGCACCTTCCAAATAAAAGAAAAAACAGAAGCCCATCAGCTAGTCATAGAGCCACCGGACGCATCTTCCCTCCGACTCCGCTCGCAGACCCACCTCCTTACGGCGCTCCGCTCCCCTCCTCCGTCGCTCTGGGGCACGCATCTTGTCTCTCCGCATCTGAAAAAAAAACCCATATTGAACGAGTCAGCCTGGATGCGGAGCAAGAGCCTAACAACTCCAGAGATCTTGATTCCATCTAGGAATACCAGTACTCCAGCTACAACCAGCCATTTTTAAAAAAAAAAAAAAACCAAAACCAACAAAAAAAACAGGGCCAAACTTTAAGCCCATCACATGCGAGCCTCAACACCTTAGAGGCTCAAATCCACTTCGCCACCCCTCAACAGCCTCTGCCACAGGCCTACAATCGTTGCCGTAAAGAAATCTCAACGTTGCCGTCCACGCAGCCCACCAATGCCTACTCCATCCCAGATGACTGTACGACCCTTGCCTAAACAATTAAGGCAAATCAACATTTCACCCATAGACTCTTACCGCTGTTCCACCTACCCCGACTCTACGGCCCCGGGCAGAGCGGCTCCAAGCCAAACACACCTGTGCACACACCAACACAAGACAGAACAGAACAGAACAGGTGATTCGGAGAGAAGACTCTCGGCAAGAAGAATGACTCCCGGGCGGGAGGTGCCGTCCGGCAAGATGACCTACGGGGTCCAAAACGCCGAGGCGAGGAGGCTGTACGGCAGACCCCCGAGGAGTCCAACGTAACGGCCTGTTACAAGATGGTACTGTCAAAACCGAGATGACGGATGCGCCAGAAGCCTGTCATCAAGACCTAGGAACGTCAAGATGCGGGGAAGAACTCCCGGTCCGAGAAAACGGACGGCTAGAGAGCGGAGCTGCCAAAGCGGCCCCAAAGAACGCCGCAAAAAGAACCGACTGGAATCTGCCGAGACCGATCCGTGCTTTAGAGCTCCGAACGCAAGAAAAGAAGCGCCCGATTGGCACCGGGCCGACGAGTAAGAGCATTCGAGACCCTAGGGACGGCGCCTAAAGCGCGTGCCGTGCTCCCCCGGCACAAAGCGCGACGAGGACGTTGAGATCTGAGGAAGCTCTAAGCCACGGAGGACAGACTACACAAACCGCGCACCACCACAGACACGGGCCGGAACCGCCCTGCCCGGCACACGCTGGTCTCGTGCTGAAGAGCAACCCGCTCCCTTCGCCTGCGCAAAGGCGACTGCTTCGAGACGGTCCTCTCTCCTGCGCTAACTTTAAAACCCCTCCCTGCAATTCCCAGCTTTGTCCCTTCCTCCCAGGCGCTCCCCAGCCCGGGTCCCTCAACTTAGCTTTCAGAGGGCCGAGGGTCCGAATCCATCCTCCACAAAACCACACGGGCTAACCAGGATGTTCCTCAAGGGGACACATTGATCTTCAACATCTGCAATGAAACAAACAAACAAACAAAAAAAAACACAAATCAGAAAGGGGAGTAAGCATCCCGCTGGCCAACGCCAACTATTTCCCCAACTCCCCATCCTCACAAGTCCCACCATGTTTGCTTCCCCGCTCATTTCAGAGTCAGACCCTGCAGCCGTTGTCACTCGTGGTACCTAAGGTACCAAGAGACACCAAGTTAGCGCGGCGCTCGCGAGAAGTCAGAAGCCCCACCCTCCTCCTCACTAATCCACAGCTCACCTCAAACGCTCATCCAATTCAAAGATAGCCCACAAAACGCCTCCAGAACGGAAGGTAAATGCTTAACCGAGCAGCCCCATAACACTTAGCTATTCAACACTGACCCGGGCGACGACCGCCTCACCTTCTCGGACCCCTCACCGGCATGCAGCTTTGTAGGAGACCTTATAGCAGACTTCACAGTACGTAAAGGGTGCCTATAAGAAACCTGCAAAGGGACTTTTTACAAGGGTGTACAGCAATAGGACAAGGCGGTAACGACTTCAGTCCTAAAGAGGGTACATTTAGTTTAGGCGTTAGGAAGACGTTTCTCACTAGGGGTGGCGAGGCACTGGAACGCGTTGCCCAGAGAACCTGCGGATGCTCCCTCCCTGGAAGCATTCAAGGCCAGGTCAGATGGGGCTTTGAGCAACCTGGTCTCACGGAAGGTGTCCCTACCCATTGCGGGGAGGGGGGCGGAACTAGAGGATCTGTATGGTGCCTTCCAACCCAAACCATTCTATGATTCTATGACATCCAAATCCAACTGCAAAACTCCTCTGAGAAGGGCTGGTGAACCCTCCTCCCTTTCCCCAGCAGTCCCAAAACTTTAGAAACCCCTTTTCTTCTCCTCAACTGTCAGGAAAGGAACCCCACTGCTTCCTGACACCTCCTGCCCTCGATTCGCACCCCTGAACCCCCTTCAGTGGCTACTCCTCAGGTGGCGCTCTTCTGAGCCACATCCCAAATTCTAGGGGCACCTCCTAACCTACAGCTTCCCAGAGACTCTGAGCTCTGCTACATGCCCACAAAATAAAGTCAAGTCCCAAGGCCTGTAATCTATGAGGGTCCTGCCATAAACTGCAAAGATTCTAGGGACAACGTGGCATTCTGTGGGCAATGAGGAAAGGCATCCCAAACCCTGAAGGGCACTGTGCCTCACGGCCCTTCTGCTTGCTTCAGAAATACTAAAACTCCATATACAGATGCATACAAGACACTCACCTTAACCCCTGCTAAACAATGTCACCATCGGTCCCGTTAAGAGAGATATCAGCAACTTACACAGCATACAGCAGAACTGGTGAAAAAAAGAACACGTTCCTTTTTCAATAAAGCTGGGAATTCCAGGAAAACACAATGCATGAAGAATTAAAAAAAAAAAAAAAACCAAACCCAACAAACTATGCATACTATTAAACCATCTTTCTACCCCTGAACACTCAAAACAAAATTACTGACCTGAAAAAAAGAAAGGAAAGGGAAACAAAAAAAAGCTGCATACAAGTGTTACTTGCTACCACACATGCTGCTGAACCTTGACTGGTCCTGAAGCTCTTACCTCAGGCAGACTCCTCTTCCCAAAGGGCTGAGCCAGCTCCAAAGCTGCAAAGGACTCAAGGAAGAGCTGAGCACCAACACCAGAGAAACCCAGGAGCACAATGAGCTCCCTCAGCAGAGGCTGTGGCTCAAATACCCTGAGCCTCCGCCCACCACCCTTAGTGCAATCACCTGGGAAAGGGGAAGGGCAAACCACCAGAAGTTATAAGAGTCAGCTGGAGGAGCAGCAGCACTGTTCTCACCTGCCTTAAATTTACAGCAAGCAAAGCCCTGAACAAAGTAACCCCTCCAGGAAATGACACTACTTGCTCCTGTACTATAGCTACACCTATTGCATCAGCAATAGGACTGGGTAGGGAATTAAAATTAATTTTTCTGGCGTGTACATAGAAAACGATAGATGCCCTTCTAAACTAGGTAAGAAACTAGCTCATTAAATGCAATGACAATGTTGTTATCAAAATTGATGTGCTTTCGTTTCCTATAAAAAAGCCAAAACACTCTGGGGTTATGCTTCATTTCTAACAAGACTGTGCATACCACCTAACTTCTACCAGAACTACTTTATGAATAGCAATAAGAAAAACATTCCTGTGTTATCAACACTGTTTTCAGCACAAATCCAAAATGTAGCCCCATACTAGCTACTGGGAAGAAAATTAACTCAATCCCACCCAAAACCAGCACAACAGGGTATGTGACAGAGACAAAAGGATTAAAACATGGGGACAGCTTATTAAACAAACAGACATAGGAAGAAAATTTAAAAGGTGATGGGCTACATGACAGACAGGAACAACTTAAAGACAGTGAATAGGTTAAAGTAGACATAGAAAGAAAAAGTAAAAAGCAACGGGGTACACAATAGTGTGGAAAGAATTAAAAAACAGTGATACACACCTCGATACAAGTAGACATAGAGGGAAAATTTAAGAAGTGATTGGGTACAGGACAAAAAAAAATTTAAAATAGCCACAGTGAACTAAAACTGAGAAATATGAAGGAAATTTAAAAGTGACACAGGGGCACAGGACAGAGAGGAAAAAAATAAAAAATAAAGACAGTGAACTGGATAAAAGTAGACCTAGAAAGCAAATTTTCAAAGCAACAGGGTACACAACAGACAGGAAATAATTAAAAAATAGCAATAGGCAGCTTCATAAAAGTAGATGTAGCATTGTTGTTTAACCCTGGCTGGCAACTAAGTACCATACAGCTGCTCGCTTACTCCCCAACAGTGGGATAGGGGGAGAATCGAGAGGGTAAATGTGAGAAACTCATGGGTTGATATAAAAAGTTTAATAATTAAAAAGACCTTTTTTTAAAAAAAATTGTACGAGGAAAAAAAAAACAGCAGATGAAAACAATTGCTCACCACCAACTGACCGATGCCCAGCCAGTCTCAAGCAACTGGGTACAGGACAGAGAGGGAGGAATTAAAATATAGGGTCAGGGAGACAGAAAGGGGAAGACATAGAAATTAAATTTTCAAAGTAATGGGGTACAAGGCAGCGCAGAAAAAATAAAAAACAGGGACAAGCAGCTGGTTAGAGAGAGGCATATGAAAAATTTAAAAGGCAACAGGGTACTGGGCAGAGTTGACAGAAGAATAACAAGTTTTGAGGAGCCATACACATAGGTGGGCAGGCAGAGAGGGAGACAGAGGAAGGGAGGCAAGCAGATGTCTAAAGAAGGGAGGCAGAGGTGGGCCAGGATGTAGAGGAGAGGACTTGCGACTCACCACAGCTCCTGGTGCTGGCAGGAGACCTTCACCACCCCTATGCTTCTCTCTCTGCCTCTGCCCCTTCCTCCTCCCCAGTGCCGGCTGCCTGACCCTCACGTACTCGGCAGCACGCAGCGGATGCCTCGATGCTCCTCATCCACAAGGCTTGCTTTGATACACGGTGGCTCACGCATGTAGCCAACAAAGGCTAGGGACAGCTCAGAGGGATCCTTCCTTGCCACAGGGACTGGCCATTCCTTGCTGCAGGCACCTACCAGCCAGACCCCCCTGCACTCCCTCCTCAGCCAGTTCCCCTGCCCAGGCAGCCCCCTTTACAGCTGGAGCCCCTTCACACAGCAGGGCCAGCCCCATCCTCAGCCTCACTGGCCACACCTGGGGCCATCCCAGCTCCAGCTGGAGCCCATCAGGAACAGGGGCCATTGCCAAAGCCCCACAGCACATCATCCCTGCCCCTGCACCTACCCACATCCAGGGAGACAGAGGAGGCAGGAAAAATTTATTCATTAAGATAAGAATTCCTGGCATATAAGAAATCCTGGCAATAAGTTGGCTACAAGGCTCAGTGCCCAAAGGCAGCAGGATGGGGGGATAAAAGGGAAGAGAAAAGCAGGAGGAAGGACAGAGGGACACAGGCGTGCAAGACAGGGAGCCAGGAAATTGGAT
Organism: Buteo buteo; assembly: GCF_964188355.1. Lineage (NCBI taxonomy): Eukaryota > Metazoa > Chordata > Aves > Accipitriformes > Accipitridae > Buteo > Buteo buteo. Next base: position 23,525 of record NW_027439376.1, read on the forward strand.
GCTGGGAACAAGAGAGGGGCAAGAAGCAGGAAAACGGTGTACAGAGAGAAGAGCAGAGAGACTGAGCAGAACAGCAGGGATGGAGATGGAGGAATAAATAATAGGAAGCAGGGGAGAGAAGGGGAAGAGACTGGCAGGACAGGAAGATAAACACAGGACAAGGGACAGGGAAACATTCTCAAGTGATACAGGAGAAGAAACAGCAAGAACTAGAAAAAAGAAACAGGGAGCCAGGTAGAGAGAAAAATTTTAAAAAGCAACAGCATACAAGAAGCATAGGCAAGAACTAACAAACAGGCACAGGGAGATGTAGAAAGAGGGAGATGTAGAAAGAAAATGTAAGAAGTGACAGTGTACAGGACAGAGAGGGAAGAGTTAAGAACTAGAGACAGGGAGATGGATAGAAGGAAACAGAAAGAAAATTTTGAAAGCAACAGAGTACAAGAATCAAAAAGTAGGTACGTGAAGCTGCGTAGAGGGAGACGTTAAGAACGAAATTTGAAAAGCAACAGGGTACAAGAAACAGGCGAGAAATTAAAGTAAGGTCAGGGAGACAAAGAGAGGGAAAAGTAGCAAGAAAATTTTAAAAGCAACTGGGTTTAAGAAACATGCAAGAATTTAAATAGGGATGGAGAGGCAGGAAGTTTCAAAAGTGATGACATACAAGAAACATAGGCAAGATTTAAAAAACAGGGACAGGGAGCCTGATAGAAGGAAACTGTGGTGGGTTGACCTTGCCTGGCTGACGAGTGTCCACCAAGCCACTCTATCATTCCTCCTCCTCAACAAGACAGGAGGGTAGAAAATACAACAAAAAAGCTTGTGGGTCAAGATAAGGACAAAGAGATCACTCACCAATTACTGTCACAGGCAAAACAGACTCAATTTGGGGAAAATACTTTGTCAGTCAAAATCAGAGTACAATAATGAGAAATATGAGCAAATCTGAAAAACACCTTCCCCCCACCCCTCTCTTTTTTTTCTGGGCTCATCTTCACTCCTGACTTCTCTACCTCCTCCTACCAAGCAGCACAGGGGGAGAGGGAGCGGGGGATTGCAATCATTCATCACAAGTTGCCTCTGCTGCTCCTTCCTTCTTCGTGTTCTTCTTCTGTTCCAGTGTGGTGTCACTCCCATGGGGCCACAGGGCCTGCCAGAAAACCTGCTCCAGTGTGGGCTCCTCTCCACAGCGTCACAGCCTCCCCTTTGGGTGCATCCGCCTGCTCTGGCGAGGGGTTCCCCATCGGCTGCAGGTGGATATCTGCTCTGCCATGGACCTCCATGGGTTGCAGGGGGACAGCCTGTGTCACCATGGTCTTCACTGCAGGCTGCAGGGGAATCTACTTTAGGACCTGGATCACCTCCTCCTTTTCCTTCTTCACCAACCTTGGGTGTTTGCAGGACTGACAGCTTCTGCACAGCATTTTTTTAGCCCTTCTTAAATATGACAGAGGTGCTACCAGTGTTGCTGGTTGGCTCAGCTTTGACCAGTAGCAGCTCCATCTTGGAGCTGGAACTGGCTGTGCCCAACATGGGGACAAGTCCTGCTGTCTTCTCACAGAACCCACCCCTGCAGCCCTTGCCCACTCCCCTGCCCCAGCTTGCCACACAAACTCACTACAACAGTGATCGGCTACAGGGCAGAGAGGAGAGATTGAAAAGTAGGAAAAGGGAGACAGAGAGAGATGGGGCAGGGGGAGGGGGGTAGCAATAGGCTACAGGACAGAGAGGAGGAACTAATAAAAAGGGAGAGGATACCAGACAGAGAGATGGAGAAAAACAAATACTAGTGATGAGTCATAGGGCAGAAGAAAGAATTAAAAAAGGGGACAGTGAGGTAGATGAGAGAGACTGAGAAATATCAAAAACACTGATGGTCTAAAGGGGAGAGAGAGGGAAAATAAAGAATAGGGACAGGGAACCAGACAAAGAAAGAATAATAAAGACAACAATGGGCTATGGGACAGTGAGGGAAGAAGTTAAAACATAGTGACAGGGACCTGGAACAAGAGAATCTAAGAAAGTAAAAGTGTATCCAGAATACAGGACAGAGAAAGGAATTTAAACCACAGCTCTCGCTCTTGGAGCTGCCAGGAGACCTTGCCAGTTCAGATACTTCTTTCTCCTCTCCTGCCTTCCTCTTCTGTAACTCCAGTCGCTTGGCTGTCCTCTGCATAACGGAACGCACGAGCGCCTCACAGCTCTTACGAGATGACGCCCCCTAGACACGTAGCCTCGCTCGCTCGCTCACTACATGGCCGTACCATGCTGCTGGTCATGCACACAGACCCTGGCAGTCTGACCTGCTGTGGACTACGAGGAGGGATCCTCCCACACCCAGAGAGGCAGGCTCTCTCTTGCCTGCAGCAGGAGGCAGCTGCCAGACAGATGGTCTTCCGTTTCTTCTTCTTTACCTTTCTGTGGCCTCTCCAGCTTCAGCAGCTCCTGTCCACAGCCAGCAAGCGCTCCGCCTGTCCCTCTGTGCTCCTGCGCCGCGAGGAGAGGGAGGCCAGGCAGAGACAGCCCACGCAAGCCTGAGGCTGCTGCAGGCATCCCTGGGGATGAGCGGACAACCGCACTCACAGCGTGGCCTCTGGGAGAGGGAAAGAGGCAGCAGTGACCGTTATTACCGTAGCTCGACCCTGGCCGGAGCCCTTCCTTCCACAGGGGCTTCCGCAGACGCCGCTCGTTCCCCACGCCGCTGCTAACGGCACCCACGTTCAGGGAGACTCGAGAACATCGGAGGGCCAGCTTGCTGCCCTCACGACAGGGCTCGGGGGCTGCCTGTGGCTACAGCACAGGCTTCAGGGGAGGGGCTGGAGCTGGGGGCAGCCGCACGGGCCGAGCGGGGCCGGGGGAAGGCGCCAGGGGAGCTCTGGCGACTCGGGGAGGCGCCTGCTGGCTGCGCCTGGGGGGTGCCTGCCTCCGTCCCCTCTTCCCTTCTATCGGCTCTCGGAGAAATGCCCGGCGCAGCCCTGGCCCGGCTCGCCTCGGCGGACCGGGAGCCTGCCGCAGCGGCCGCTTCACAGCTTCCCATCCTGCCAGCTCCGGGCGGCCGGCAGGCAGGAGGCACCCCCCGCCACCGTCCCCGCCGGAGGGGATCGCTCACCTCACCCGCGGTCCCAGCGCTTGCCCACTGCGTGCCACCACGCTGCTCCCGGGGACGGCGCATGCGCCAGAGGGACCGGAGCCGGCGAGCGAACGCCGGGCTGCCCCACACACAGGGCGGCGCATGCGCCCGGGCGGCGCATCCGCACGGCTGGTCGGGGAGCCGGCGCAGCGGGAAGCCCGCGGAAAACCACGGGAAACCGGCAACGCTCCTGAGTCTGACCTAGTCGGACTCCGGGGGCCGCGGCGAAAGCAAGGACTACGCCGCGCCCCAGAGCCACGCTGCCGCCCGGCCGCCGAGTCCGCGAAAACTACAGCTCCCAGCATGCCCCGGGAGGCAGCCCGCCCTGCTGCCTGACCCCGAGGGGACGCCGCTTCCGTTTCCGCACACCCCCACGCCGGCGCAGCCGCAGTTCCCGCCAAGCCCCCAGCCCCGCTCCGAGGCGTTCCCGCCGCCGCCGCTCCGCGGCCCCCCCTGCCCGGCTCCGGCTCCCGGCAGCGCCCCTCCGCCGCGGCGCGGCCCCCCCCGCCCGGCTCCGGGCAGCACCCCCCGCCGCCGCGGCCCCCCCCGCCCGGCTCCGGCCAGCGCCCGCCGCCGCCACTCCGCCGCGACGCGGCCCCCCCCGCCCGGCTCCAGCCAGCGCCCGCCGCCGCCGCGGCCCCCCCCGCCCGGCTCCGGCCAGCGCCCTCCGCCGCCACTCCGCCGCGACGCGGCCCCCCCCGCCCGGCTCCGGGCAGCACCCGCCGCCGCTCCGCCACGGCACGGCCCCGCTGCTGCTCTGTGCGTGCGACACGGACCCCGCCGTCCTCCTCGGGGCTTTCCCTGGGACCCGCTGGGCGATTGCGCAGCCCCGCCACGGGGCCCGGCCCCCCCCTCCCCCGCGCGCACGGTCTCCCAGCCACCCTGTGAGCCCCCAGGCCTCTCCCCCCCCCCCCGCGCGCGCACGTTCTCCCAGCCGCCCTGTGAGCCCCCAGGCCTCTCCCCCCCCCCCCCCCCCACGTGCTCCGAGCGCCCCTGTGAGCCCCCAGGCCTCCCCCCCGGCCTCGGCAGCGCCAGCTCCCACCTCCCCCGGGCCACCCCCGCCTCACGACGTTCGCGGTCCGAGGGGCGCCCGGCCCCGCTCACCTTCTCCCGAGGGGCAGCCACAGCCCAGCCACCACTCCGCTCCTGCCTCGGCTCCCACCGGCCCCGCCCCAGCCCCTCCCCCGGCAGCCCCCCTTTCCAGGGAGGGGCCAGCCCCATCAGCCTCACTGCCCGCAGCTGCAGCTCCTCCAGCCCCAGCCCACAGCTGGGGGACCGAAACACAGAATAAAACTCCTCAACACCCATAGGAAGTTAAGCAGGAGGCACTTCCATGACTAAATGAAAGATGTCAAGAGTCATCTGATTTGGAAGAGGTGTTAACTGCAGTCAAAATACAATTTTAATACCCATCTTATTTTAGTTCTAAGACTTGGCGAGTGCTAGGTATCATCTTTTCCATTTACCCAGGTCCACGAGCGAGGCCATAAGGGAGATTTCGTCCAGAGAAGATAGAGTTATTAAGTCTAAAGTCCACGATTTGCTTTTCTCTTTCATGAAAAGGTGAGTGGATCACATAATAAACTTTGCATAACCAATTTGTTAATCAAACCTGTTGATTGTCAAAATATATTGATCTCTACAACTTCGTAACTAAGCTGTTTTTAACTGTAATAACCCCAGTAACAAGTGCAGAAACTAGATATTGAGCTAAGTAAGCAGGATGTGCCAGTCTTGATTACCTTATCATATAGCTCCTCAAGAGCAGTTTCCTGAGAAAATAAGGAACTGGTCCCAGAAACTGGCCAAGGCCGAATCCGTGGCTTGGATAGATAAACTTGAGGGAGTGTCCCCATGGAACTAATTATAATACCTCTTGGAATTAATTACAATACCTCGTGGAATTAATTTTAATGCAAAGCAGGAGTAGGTCATGAATATGTATAAGCCTACCTGGAATTCCCATACATATGTAACACTTAACTGTTTAACTGTGAAACACGTTACCACATCAAGTGTGCGCCGTTGGTGGAGACTCCCCGGCCACCCAGCGCTGTTTGGCCTGCTTGTTGGTTGCTACAATAAACCTTGATTGGATTATCCCTGGGCTGGTGTACAAATTTACGTCGTAACTTAGAACAGATCATATATCATCACTAGTCACCCAAACAGTTAACCCTGAACTTTTCACCTGTCCTTTAATACAGTCAACTCCAAGCTAAATTTTTTCCGTCATTAAGAGGGGACCAAAGATCATTTAAAATATTATTATACTTTCTACAAATACATCCCCATCTTAGAGCTTTAGCTACTAGAGAAAGTCTTTGGAGTTTGGGGTCAGAGGAGCTGCAGGTATAAACTTTCATACAGCTCTCTTTAGGATGTGTGATTTTTCTCTGGTTGTCTAAAGCAGTCTAAATTTCCATAGATGGTCCCGACACTGGGTAGCTCTAACAAGGATCCTGGAACTCCAGTAAATTCTAAACAGCGTTTTATATTTCAAATATGATGCCAAGTTCCTTTTTGCACTTGTCTCTACGGTTTTGGCAACTGACAGCCCCAAGGGGTGCCTGTACAAGTTTCTCCCGAAGGGCGATTAAATTAATTCTTTTGTCCATGAGGTGGATGGTTTGGTAATGTTATAATTCACAACGCTCTAATTCCTTCTTTCAAATTTAAAAAAAATAATTGCCTTTTAAATCCATCCCATTTAATTTGCTAAAATGATTCTCATTGTTCTGCATCTGTTCTCAAGTTTTGGTTAAATTCAATGTCAATATTCTCCACGGAACTCGATTTTCATCTGACTTTGGAATCGGAAGGCAGGCTGTTACTGAGGTTCAATTTTCTGTCTTTACAAAACTTTGAATCAGTTACAAAACTAGATTATTTTTTTTAAACCAAATTACAAAAATGGTTAATATCAAGATTAATAGCTCAAACAATAATTGTTTCATTTTGTTTATCTCATGTTTAGAACCCCTCAAAAAAACCCACATAAGCCCTATAAACACACAAAAAGATTACTGCCCTCGACAATATTCCTAATAGCAACCCCAATATTATAAACTTTACACAGCTGTTTTCCCAAATAGATAACGTGAAACTTACTTATAGATTTTCAGGTTTAAAGGGCCAGTTTCTTTAGACTTCCAATTTCTTGTTGGTGCTTTCTTTATTCTTGAATAATGAAGCCAAGGTTCTTCTCCCAGACCTTTACTGCTCTAAGGGTTGTTAAAATGACTCGATACGACCCTTTCCACTTCTCCGTGATTTTATATATATTCAATCTCCTGGTCGGAAGGGAAGCGCTGCTACGTCCAATTCTAAGGGTCCAGCTGTGGAGACATACTAACAAAGTTCCTGAAAAGAATTGCTTAAAGAAATCATAACACCTTTTAAAAACATATCTCCAAAGGCACTCAAGATGCTCAGAACATAGGACTCTTGATATGGTCTTTCATACAACATTTCATAATGACTTAAATTTTCTTTCTCTTCTGGCTATACTCTGATTCTTAATAGAGCCATGGGTAATGCTTTAACCCATGTGAGTGAGGTTTCCTGACAAATTTTACTCGACTGTTGCTTAAGGGTATAGTTCATTCTCTCTCTCCCCCCCCGCCCCCCCCACTTGCTTGTGGTCTATGTGGGGTGTGATAGTCTCAATCTATAGATAATACTTTGCTCAACTCGTCTCCTAATCTTTGCTATAAAATGAGGGCCATTGTCAGATGACATTCTTACAGACACCCCACATTTTGGTATTATCTCTTTGAGCAAGACTTTGACTACTTCCCTTGCTTTGTTGGTGCGACGAGGGAAAGCCTCGGGCCACCCAGTAAAGATATCAACTAAAACTAGGATAGATCCTTCTTTTCAAGGCAATTCTATAAAATCAATTTGCTAATATTCTCCTAAAAAAATTTCCTTCTTTAATAATCCCAAAGATGATCGTATTACTGATTCGGGGATAATTTTATATATAAATTTCACATCCGTTTCTAATTGTTTAAGCAATCTTTGTCATATTTCGCTTTCTGTTCCCCGATATACTTTGTGATGTTCAGCTCGGGCAATTTCTGTTATTATTGTGGGTGGGACTATTATTTGACCTGTCGGTGTTACAGCCTATCCTGTTTCATTTTGTTAGCCTGCAATCTAATAATTAATTCTTCATCTTTTTCGTTATAATTTGGAGTTTCTTTAGGCAATTTTATACTTTTCTCTGGAACTAGTACTAGGATGCCTTTTTCCACAGCCTCTTTAGCAGCTTTATCAGCCAGTCGGTTACCTGCGTTCGGACCGGTCTTACCTAACTGATGTGCTTTACAGTGCATTATCGTGACTGCTGTTGGTTTTTGAATGGTTTCTAACAATTCCAGTATTTGTTCTGCGTGCTGAATGGTGGTTCCTTGTGCAGGTAGCAGTCCTCTTTCTCTCCGCATCGCTCCATGTGCGCGTACTACTCCAAAAGCATACTTTGAGTCTGTCCTGTTGACTCGCCTTCCTTGACTTAGTTCCAGAGCTCGAATAAGAGCTATCAATTCAGCCTTTTGGGCAGATATCGTCGAAGGCAAAGTTGGCAATGCAATTACCTCCTCAGTAGTTATTGTCTATCTTGATAAACGTTTTCCTTCACAGGTGGAACCGCTTCCGTCGGTATGTAGTTCCCAATCTGTTTCTTCTAGCGGCACATCTCAGAGATCCAGTCGGCTGGAGTAAACTCTTTTGATTGTCTGCAAGCAGTCACGTTCCAGTTCTCCTTTACCTTGATCAGTTGTTGAAAACGCAACAGGGTTAACGGTGGTAGTAGTTTCTAGGTAAACATCATCTTGTTCCAGCAACACCACTTGGTATTTCAGCATCCTGCTAGGGGATACCCAATGCCCCCCTTTCTGTTTTAGCACAACAGTTATCATATGGGAAACGTACGGTAATCCTTTGTCCTCAGGTTAAACTTATGAGCTTCCTGGATCAGTAGCACAGTTGCAGCGACGGCTCTCAGATGACCAGAGCATCCCAGACTCACATTATCTAAGCGCTTCGAGAAGTAGGCCACAGCTCGCCCACTTGGCCCTAAATATTGGGCCAGGATACCCAGAGCTATACCTCTTCTTTCACGAGCAAAAAGTTCAAGTGTCTTTGTGAGATCTGGCAGGCCTAGGGCTGGCACCCCTATTACAGCCTGTTTCAATTCTTGGAAAGTAGCTTTCTCGGCATCGGTCCAATCCGTTGTTTGAGGTTTTGAGCTTCTCCTATAAAGGTCAGGCCAGCAAGCCACAGTTGATCATCTACAGGTGACACTACTCAAGCATTCCCGGAAACGCTCCTCATTAATTTTTTTAGTCTTAGGTTCAGGGAGACAACAAATTGCCTCTTTTCTCTCAGTTCCCAATTGTCTCTGCCCTTTTAGGATTTTAAAACTCATTTACATAAGTTTCTTCTTTCTGGGTTATTTGTTTTTTTTCTTTTGACGCTCGATATCCACCGATTCCCCAAAAGTTCAAAAAGTTAATAGTTAACTTTGTGCATTGTTCTTCCGTCTCAGCTACAATTAACAGATCATCCATATATTTCAGCAAGATTTCTTGATTATTTTTTCTTCCAAATCTCCAATTCTCGTGCCAATTGATTTCCAAAAATGGTAAGACTATTCTTAAAGCCTTGAGGCAAGACTGTCCACGTATATTGTGTTTTTCTCCCAGTCTCAGGATTTTCCCATTCCAAAGCAAAAACCTCTTGACTATTGGGATCCAAGGGAATACGGAAAAAGGCGTCTTTTCGGTCTAACACTGTGAACCATTCTTGTTTCTCCGCTAGGGTTGCTAACAAAGTATAAGGATTTGCTACTACCGGATGAATATCTTGTACTATTTGATTTATTGCTCTGAGGAGGTCTTGAACTAATCTATCATCTTTTTCATTAGCCTTTTAACAGGCAAGATCGGGGTGTTATATCTGGATTCACATTCTCTTAACAATTTGTATCTTAAAAATTTTTGTATTACCATTACTAACCCTTTCTGACTTTCCGGTTTTAGGGGGTATTGTTTAATTCTTACCGGATTCCATCCTGGCTTTAAATCAACTCTCACGGGTTCTGCTTTTCGGATTTACCGGGAACTTCCCAGTCCAGACGATTGGAATTACAGCATTAGACTTTGACTGGTATAATCTTCTGCTGTCGGTAACCATCCTGTTAACAACAAAGCCACTGCTTCGATACGTTTAGTTTCTGGAATTAAAATTTTAATCTCTCCATTTTGAAATTTAATTTCTGCCTCTAAGTTCTCAAATAGATCTCTCCTTAACAGGAGTTTAGGAGAATTTGGCAAACACAAAAACTGCCGAGTGACCCGTTGCTTTCCTAATTTCATTGTGAAAGACTTAAAGAAGGGTCTAGTTTCTCGTTCACCTGTTGCACCGACACCACCAATTTCTTCAAAACTTAACTCTCCCTCTAAGGTATTTAAAACTGAAAAGGTGACTCTAGTGTCAATGCAAATTCAATTTTCTGTTCTCCCAGTTTAGCTGTAACCAGAGGTTCTGCTGGGAGACTCCCTTCCGGTCCCCGTCAGATACGTTCACTTAAAAAGAACAAACCTACATATGGCACCTTATTCCAGTTACTCTCTCTCCTACAAAACGACAGTAATCGCAATATAGTATTGTAACTCAAAGTTCTGTTTGTTTACCATTTTTCCTGCAACTCACCCCAACGTGCCAATAAACATCCCGACGCTGATGTTTTTGGTATCTTTTCATCAGCAGTTCCATTTCCTGCACTCTTATTCTTAAACAATTTTGCTAATACCATCATACTTCTATACATTCAAATACCAACTACCAAACAAATGCAAATGACAATTGTCCCAAATAATACACAAAGTCCAACCCAGCAATAGCTTTCGCTTATGACTTACGGGCAGACGCCTAGGCTTCCACTGCAGACGGGTACCCTCCAAGCCCCAACCCTGCGAAGCTTTCGCCACGCCTCACGGGCAGGCTTTCCAAACAAATTCCTAAGCAGCAGCGCCTCACCTTTTTTCCAGGGAACGCTGCGAGGAGCTTTGCGAGTCAAGGGTGATGGTTCTCCCCGAGAATACCTTGGTGCCGGCCAGAGTTCGATCGACACTTGATCTCGTCCAGTCTCACTCGCAAGGTCCCATCTGGGTCGCCAAAACAGTTACCAAAATCCAGAATAAAACTCCTTTAACACCAACGTGAAGTTAAGAAGCAGGCACTTCGTTTATCGCAGTGCTGGGGACACGGGGGATCGCTCCTCCAAAGGCGTGTCCCACTCAGTATCAAAATCCATCAGTTTTTACAGACTTTTCCTGTCAGGTCATTGTTACCTAAGCTCCTTCTGTAAAAATGCATACTATGCTCGTTCTTAAATTTAACCTTTATAATGATCAGTCCTTTGATTATATAACCTTATCAATATTCTTATTTAAAAACAATCATTGGTCAGTTACGCTTAGCTCTGCTGACTAGAATCTTCGATACTCAACTGAAATCAAGATGGGAACGGTAAGGGGGTTTCCAAGCAGCAAACTGGTGTCCACGATGGTTTCCTTAGTTTCCTGAAACAGAACGTAGAAAAACCAGTAACCTCCTGGTGAGGTTTCTAGGGTTAGCTCTTTCAAACTTTAACAATATTAAGGTTCCTAGAGTCACACGTAACACCGTTCCTAAAGTTTCTATGGCTACGTTTCGAACTTAACAATCCTATACATTATGCTTCACAATTTTACTTCTTAATCAAAGCTAACTCTTCTATGTGATTAAATTTTGATTTCTTTACCAGAATATTTGCAACAGCCGGAGCCCAGCAGGAATAGGGGGGCACGGCCGAACCCCCCCAGCGCCTCACCTCCTCCTCCCCTGAGCTCCCTCACGGCCCCTTGCCCCATGCAAAGGGAGCGCCAGAGGGCTTTATGCCAGAGGGGCAGCTCTGTTCAGCAGGGAACGCCGTGTCCCAGAGCACCAGATGCCAGCGGCCCACCTGCAAGCAAGCGATACCCTGGCGACCCTGGGGCTCAGTTGGGGTGGGCACACTTTTCCTCAGCTCTGTGCTGTCAGAACTCTGCTCTCCTAATCCTGCACGCACGCAAGGCTTCTTGTGCGGGGCTTGACTCTTATCAAAGAGATGCTGCACGGCGTTCCTTACCGCCCCGCCCCCCGACGTGCAAAGCAATTAGATGCGAAGCAGGGAAAGCAAAGAGGCCTGTCGGGATATTAGTAGTCCTCAGCAGATGACCGTAGAGCCCTCGAGGTTCCATCTTTGCTCCCTACACGAGGGTGGCTCCGCACTCCTTGCCGCTCCTGCCAGCAAGCGACACAATTGCCCTTTGCTGCCTGCAACAGGCAGTACCTGCACGGCCCCAGTACTGCTGCTTACAGAGCGAGAGGCGCTCGCTATAAAACAGCAATGAAGAACAAGGACGGCCCGTCAAGATGGCAGAAGAAACATAGAGAGCCTCCAGCATTAGCCAGGCAGGGCTTGCAACTCACCTCGTGTCGTGGTTTAACGCCAGCCAGCAACAAAGCCCCACGCGACCGCTCACTCGCTCCCCCGCCCCCAGTGGGACAGGGAGACAATCAGAAGGGCGAAAGTGAGAAAACTCGTGGCTTGAAACGAAAACAGTCTAATCATTAAAAAGAAACAACAACAACTTGCAAGGAAAAGAAGAAGAAAAAATGACAGAGAATGGGGTGCAGGCAGCATGCCAGGGGTCTGGAGCCTGACGGATGATGGGGGGGGTGGTGGTGGTGGTGTGGAATATGGAGGAGGGAAAGGAAGAAGGGGGAAACGGGGGGGACGGGACAGGAGACAGAAGAGCAGGGGATGCAGGGGGAAACAACTCGCATGGGTTAAAAACTCACATGGGTGAAGGGGGCGGGCTGGAGCAGCAGGGGGCATATGGGGGAGAAACACATGCGGGGGGGGGGGGGGGGAGGGTAGGTGAGGGTACAAAGGTGCATGGGGGGACACGGGTGGGGATGACCTACCCCAGGGAGTCCACCCAGGATGATCCACAGCAGGTAACTCGCCTGGGATAACCCGCAACAGAGCATCCACAGCAGATAATCCACACTGGGAGGACCCCCAGCAACGCCCCTCAAACTGCCTGTGCTTTACCCCCAATCTTCCCCAAACTGGGGAGTTTTCTGCTTTTTCAAAATACTCAGTTTGGGGTGTGTTTCAGTGCTTTTCCACAACATAAAAAGGGGTGATCTTTTGGTTGCGGTTTTGTGCATGAAAATGGGGTGGGTTTTTTGCTTTCCAGCTGCACAAATCCAGGCGGATTTGGCTTTCCCAGGAGTCCCAAATTTGTTTGGTTTTTTCCGTTGCAGGCCCAGAATCAGGGGGTTTGGGGTTGTCCTGGTTTCGGCTGGAATAAAGTTCATTTTCTTCTGACTAGCTGGTACAGGGCCATTTTGGATTTAGAATGAGAACAATGTTGACAACACCCCGATGCTGTAGCTGTTGCTAAGCAGCGTTTAGACGAAGTCAGGGACCTTCCAGCTTCTCATACCGCCCTGCCAGCAGAGGCTGGGGGTGCACAAGAAGAGTCGCTGAGCTAAAGGAGGATTCCAGGTAAACAGGTCAGCTTGAAATACACCACCTCCTTTACAAGTTAAGAGCGATTTGAGCACTTAAAATCAGCACTTAGGCTAATTGATACCATTTTGAACACCTTCTTAGCATACAAGTAAACACTCTCGCCGGTGTTGGAAAACGTCTCCTCCCTTCCTTACAGCACTGCTGCAGGGAGATAACCCTGGGAGGCTGCGGGACGAGGTCGTACACAATCAGAATCTACGCTTACGGATCCACCGCAACAGCTGCAGCCCTTGCGCTGCTGCTCCTGCTGCTGCTTTGCATCTTGCTTGTTTGGTGAATAAAGCTGAAAGCGAAGTGGAAAACTTCAAAGAGCAAAATGAAAAATAAAGAATAAATCTCAATCATTCACTTTACACTAAAAAGGTGTGCCCATGTTTATATACATCCAATAAAAATACTTATACTATAAAAGTATTTGATTTTCCTTTTCCATTACCTTAACTTGCACAGCTCTGAATTCATACCATTAAATTATCTCTCTCCAAAGTACACGGTTTTAATGGGACTAGGGGTTTTTGTGCGTGTTGCATAACGCGGAGGGACACCTGGCCAGCTGAGCTGCCCAAGAGAGGTGCTACTGAACTGCCAGGGAAACGCACCATTGAAAGCCAGACAGAAGGAAAGTACTTCAGAGCACTCCGTCAAAACATCAGGAAAAAAAACCCATAACATTCAGTTGCCTCTCTTTTTAAATGTTTAGACAAATACCTAACTGCTTACATACACCTAACAAATCATATACTACAGCTATTTGGCAGTTACAGTTTAAACAATGCAAGTCAATTTGTAAAATCCCCACTGCTGCAATACCTCAGACTACCAAAAAGGACTGGTGGGTTTCCTAATGCTTTTGGCAGTACTGAAGCATGCAGAGCAACACTTTTTCATGTTATCTCGACTGTTACAACTGAGAAACCAAAGACCAGTGATGCCATCAACTTTAGGAAGATGGGCTGTGCTTGGGTCTTTGGAAGGAAATTGACCTTTTTTTTTTTTTCCCCTCTTTTTTTAAAGAGAGTGAAAAGTCTCGTTACTGATGACTTCTACTGTCAAGTCAATCACCTCTGAAGATCCACTCTGATGGGAAGTTCACAAAACAAAATTTCTTTGAGAGAGAAAGACTTCCATTTTGGAAAATCTCTTTCCAACTGAAGTCAAAATTACACACTGTAGGTTAAAGGAAAAAATACATTACTGAAGCAGTAACTCATCAAAACCACCTCAGGAATCACTGTCACTAGTTACAAGGCTACTAATGCTTCCTGGGAAAGCCTGGCAAAGCCTGGCAAACACACAGATGCGACGCCCATTTGTCCTGTTTTGCCCGCGTCTCTTCTTTGACCTTGACTGCTTTTAGTACAGATGCTAATTATCTCCGTAACGTTTTTGAGTACTACTATAAGATATTTAAAAAAAAAAAAGAAATCATTGACTGTAAAAGCATAAAGGTTTTATCATGAAAACAAAGTCTGTTTCTTCTGAACAGCTGAACTCTTACGAACAGTTTCTTCCCTCTTTTAGTACAAAATTAGTTTCACAGTATCATTTACTAGCAAGCACACAGCAACAGAAGATTATGCTTTCAGGAAGAGAAAATAAACTGAGGGAAGTAAACTTTGTATAGGTGTAACATGCTCCAGAACAGAACTTATTTTTAGTATTTCTGTTAAAATATTTCATGTAAAAAAAAGTAGAAGGAGAGCTGGCACACTCTCAACGTTAAAGTCCGTACCGCAAGTACCTTTGGAAAAACGCAGACACACATCGTAGGCGTACCTTGTACTTGCAGGCCACTACGGAATCTTTCCATCTGTCTCGTACCGTCACGGCAGAAGAAAGGGCAACCACGGCAAAACGGTGCCAGCTGACATCCAGCTGAGAGAAGAAAAAAAACCATTAGCACAAAGCTGGGTAGGAATCCAAAGCTGCCTTTTTTTTTTCGTGAAGGTTTGTGAAGACAGTACGACTGAGCGGAGGAAAAACTATTTTTGCGTCATCTTCGGTACAGTTGTTGACACAGGCCACTAGAGATTCTGCATTTTTCAGACAACCGTGCCTTTTTTTTTTTCCCCCTTTCTTTTTTGACTCACTGGCAACTTTACTTTCACTAGAACTCACTTTCCTAGATACACGCAGGTGACACACAGAGACCTACCTACATTTTCTCAAGCCTTAGTATAGCCGAGGCTCCATCACCCTATACGTCCCAAGTTGAGTATTTTTGCTAAAGAGCACAGCAACACATCTGTCCTTGTGAACTGCCTCGTTGCAAAAAAGGAATCATTATTTCCAGGCCGTTGCTCCAAACGGGCAAGATCTTTTAAAACCACAGTTGTGCCACCAAACCCGCTCAGGGTCCCTCCTAGCTTTTGACCGCCCTGAGATTTAACAGCCACATGCTCTATTCCATCTTCCAACAGCAAAAATACGCTAACGCCCTCGGACCCAGAGCGCAACCCTACGGATGCCCACGCACACAGCCTGCCGTTTTGATGAGGAGCCACCAAGCACCCCTGAGAGCGCAGTTGCACACGCCAGATGGGTTTCCCCTGCGCCGCGAGTTACCGGTTCCGGTGAACGTAGTTTCTGATGCTTTAAAGCGAAAACCGTATCTTGATGCTTCGCCACAGTAGAAACGACCCATCGCCAGAATGCTACAAAAACGCAGTAACACCAATTGCAAACCCACAGCAGCAACAGCTCCAGAAATATTTAGACCAGGAACAAGGGAGAAAAATAAAACAGCTTCATCTCACGCACAGGGGAGCAGCAGGCAGAGAAAAGGGTCGGCATTCTGAGCCCTTGCAGAAAACGGGCATTCTCCTTCCATTCCTCAGCCCGTCCGTGAAGGTCTAAATACTGCAACACTACTACGGCAACATCGAGAGTAGGGAACAGCAGCCCTGCTGCTGGACTTGCCGTTAACCCATGCTATTTACGTAGAAGGACGCGTACGCAGACGGACACCCTAACCTAACCCTAACCGCTAACCCTAACCCCTAATGCTAACCCCCAACGGCCCTAATGCTGTGACTAGCCATAACCCTAAGCCCCTAAGCCTAATAGTATGGCTAACCCTAACCCGCTAACCCTAACCCCCTAACCCTAACACAACACAGTAACCCCTAACCCCCTAACCAGACACCCTAACACAACACCCTAAACCTATCAGTCTTTTCCACATTCCTCACTGCCATTATGTCCATTGCTGCACGTCCAGAAGTTTTCCTCCCCAAGGTTATGTTACCTTCACAATCCCTGTTCTCAAGTAGAAAACGAGTTAGCTCTGCTCCTCTTCACAGACTGTCCACTTCCACACCTAGGCACAAAAACAGAAATTGAAAAATATCATTACATCACAAACTACAAAGAGCACCCAAATATTTTACAAACACACCAAGGAAAAATACAGTTACACTCACACACTTCACAACCCTGGCCTACTCCATGCTGGCCATCTAGTCCAACTCCCCCCACCCTTCGCCCGCAAAATCTTCCACTATCTTCCAAAGACCATCTGCTGACCAACATAATTCCCTGCGCTAATTGGCAATGACCATGTTCCAGGGGAGCGCCGTTCCCGGGAGCCTAGAAAAAAATCCCCCTACCTGCCAAAACCCCGGCCCGAGCCTGACCCCCATCCGAACATTGGCAATGAACATCACCTCACAGAGCAGCCAGGACTGGGGGAAAAAACAAACAAACAAACCAACCAACCTGACTGGGGGGGGGGGGGGGGGGGGGAAATCCCCCAGCTAGGTTTTTTTTTTTCTAATTGTATTTTTTTTCAATTCTAATTCCCTAGAAAACATCTCACCTGTACAACCTAAAAGGAAAAAAACATTAAAAAGTCAAAACACATAACCCTACAAGGTTACACACATTCACAACACACTACGCATTGACATCGCATGCACACCGGCCCTCGCTCTCAACTCATCCATCCAACAGCCTGCCACCCTCAAGGGGCCATTGCCCTGTGTCTGCAGCACCAGGGGTCTCAAAAATCACTCTGCCTGCCAAAACCCTGGCCTGAGCCTGACCCCCGTCTGAACACTGGCCATGAACATCGCCTCACAGAGCGGCCAGGACTGAGGGGGGGGAAAAAAAAAAAAAAAAAAAAAAAAGAAAAAACCCCTGGCTGGGGATTTTTTTATTCTAATTGTATTTTATTTTTTCCTAATTGCCTAACAAACATCTCTACATCCACCCTGCAAGAGACCACTGAAAAGCTAAACCACATAACCCCACAAAGTGACACACATTCACAACACACCACTCATTCAGATCACACGCACACTAGCCCTCACTCTCAACTAACCCATCCTACAGCCAAAAGGTGTCAAGTGGCCATCGCCCCTTACTCGCAGCACCCGGGGCCTCAGAAATCACCCTGCCTGCATGTAGTGTTCGCTACATATCAAGGTGCCACGCTTAGATCACTGGTCGGCCCAGACCAGGGAAAGAGACAGGTAACACACACAGTGTGAGTGCCAACTTCCGCCTTTTATTGCACAGTTAATTCCTTTTATACTAACAAGGGGAGGTGGGGTTACAGGTACATCACAAGGCTGCGACTAACCCTCTAACTTTCCGTGACATCGCGAGATCTTCCGAACACCGAACCCTACACCTGCAAAACCCCCGGCCCCAGCCCAACCTCCTTCCAAGCTCCCCACAAACTACCCTTCCATTACAGCAACGCTTCAACACACACCATCTGCACCATACACAGATTTTCAACCAGATACTTAGCTTTCATAGTGGCACATGTCACAGTCCAACCTCCGTAGCAGCCACATCGCCTAAATGCGAGGTTCCTTCAAACGCCTCGTGGCCTGTGATCACCTGCAAAACCAACACACAAAACTCTTGAATATGCACTTCACCCTCGGCATAAAAAGAAATCCTCCACAGCTCCAAACACCTGCTTCCCACCAATTCCAAAAACAAAAACCTCAATGCCTTAACCATTTCTAGAAGCTTACCACAAAGTGTCCACATAAACAATATTAACACCCATGCCCAATTACTGCCTTACTATATTCTACCTCACAATCCACTTGCAATCCACTCCCCTAGTGGCATGCAATGACTCAAAAATCTTTTAACCCTCAATGCTAGCAATCGAGACATATCAACATTTCACCCATAGACTCTAATTGCTGTTCCACCTACCCCTGACTCTACAGCCCCGGGCAGAGCAGCTCCAAGCCAAACACACCAGTGCACAAACACACACAACACAGAAAACTACCAACAAGGTGATTCAAAAAGAGAGAGAAAACTCTCAGCAAGAAGAATGACCCCCGGGCGGGAGGTGCCATCCGGCAAATTGACCTACAGCGCCCAAAACCACGAAGCAAGGAGGCTCTACGACAGCCCCAAAGAAGAAGAAGCAAAAGTAACAGCCCGTTACAAGATGGTACTGTCAAAACCAAGATGATGGATGCGTAAGAAGCCTGTCATCAAGACCTAGGAACATCAAGGTGCAGGGAAGAACTCCCAGTCCAAGACAAGACAAGACGCAGCTAGAGAGCAGAGCTGCCAAAGCAGCCCGGAAGAGCGCCACAAAAGAGGATGGGCGGGAACCTTCCAACACCAATCCACGCTTTAGAGCTCCGAGCTCAAGAAAAGAAGCACCCGACTGGCACAGTGCCGATGAGTAAGGGCATTCAGGACCCTAGGGATGGTGCCTGAAGCTCAAGCCACGCTCCCTGAGCGCAAAAACTGATAATGGCTTTGAGATCCGAGGAAGCTCTAAACACAGAAGACAGACTACACAAACTACACACCACCACAGACACAGGCTGGAACTGCCCTGCCTGGCACACGCTGGTCTTGGGCTGAAAAGCAACCCACTCCCTTCACCTGCCCAAACAGGACTGCTCCTGGACAGCCCTGCCCTCCTACTCTCACTTTAAAACCCCTCCCGGCAATTCCCAGCTTCGTCCCTTCCTCCCAGCCGCTCCCCAGCACGGGTCCCTCAACTTAGCTTTCAGAGGCCCAACAATACGAATCCATCCTCCGCAAAAATCACATGGGCCAACTGGGACGATCCGGCAGTCGCCGGGTTCCTCTTCATCATCTGCAGTGAAGTCCAGAGAAAAAAAAAAAGGGGGCAACAAAATCAGAAGAGGCAGCAAGTAACCCATCAGCCAACACCAACTACTTTCCTACTTTCCCAACCCCCCACTTAATCACACACACCACAGCGTTATGCTTACCTGCTCATTCCAGAGTCAGACCCTGCGGCCATCATCACTCATGGTACCCGAGACAGCAAGACACACAAAATTATCATAGCAGTCGTGAGACTCACCGGGCCCATTCTCCTCCTCCATAATCCACAGCTCACCTCAAACGTTCATCCAAATCCAAAGGTGGCCCGCACAGCGCCTGCAACACAAAAGATAAACGCTTAACCAAGCAACCGCGTAATATTTGATATTCAATACCGACTCGGCCCACAACCACCTCACCTTCTCAAACTCCTCATTGGCCTGCGGCACGGTTCCTCTGAGGCTGCGTGCGCCACCTGCAAAAACCAAAGCAGAAGACGCGTGCCGAGAGGCCGCCCGAAACCCTCGGCCTGCCCGGACCGATTCCCAACTCCCTCTCCTTTACCTTGGCCGCTCAACTACCCTGCTCCGTCATCGAGAGCTTGCCACGTCAAAGCACGCGTACTACCTGCAAAAAACAAACAAGGGACACTTCCAACTTTGCCAACAATGCGACACCTCCAAAGGAACGGTTCCTTTAACCCAGTAGTCACGGCTCACCT
This sequence comes from Buteo buteo, assembly GCF_964188355.1. Lineage (NCBI taxonomy): Eukaryota > Metazoa > Chordata > Aves > Accipitriformes > Accipitridae > Buteo > Buteo buteo. Next base: position 43,073 of record NW_027439376.1, read on the forward strand.
TGCCCGAGACACCTCCGGTGCCGATGGCCCGCTTCGCTCCTTGCTTCGCACCTTCCAAATAAAAGAAAAAACAGAAGCCCATCAGCTAGTCATAGAGCCACCGGACGCATCTTCCCTCCGACTCCACTCACCGACCCACCTCCTTACAGCGCCCCGCTCCCCTCCTCCGTCACTCTGGGGCACGTATCTTGTCTCTCCGCATCTGAATAAAACCCCATATTGAACGAGTCAGCCTGGATGCGGAGCAAGAGCCTAACAACTCCAGAGATCTTGATTCCATCTAGGAATACCAGTACTCCAGCTACAACCAGCCATTTTTTAAAAAAACAAAAACCAAAACCAACAAAAAAACCAGGGCCAAACTTTAAGCCCATCACATGCGAGCCTCAACACCTTAGAGGCTCAAATTCACTTCACCACCCCTCAACAGCCTCTGCCACAGGCCTACAATCATTGCCGTAAAGAAATCTCAACGTTGCTGTCCACACAGCCCACCGATGCCTACTCGATCCCAGATGACTGTACGACCCTTGCCTAAACAATTAAGGCAAATCAACATTTCACCCATAGACTCTTACTGCTGTTCCACCTACCCCAACTCTACAGCCCCGGGCAGAGCGGCTCCAAGCCAAACACACCTGTGCACACACCAACACAAGACAGAACAGTACAGACGAGGTGATTCAGAGAGAAGACTCTCGGCAAGAAGAACGACTCCCGGGCGGGAGGTGCCGTCCGGCAAGATGACCTACGGGGTCCAAAACGCCGAGGCGAGGAGGCTGTACGGCAGACCCCCCCGAGGAGTCCAACGTAACAGACTGTTACAAGACGGTACTGTCAAAACCGAGATGATGGATGCGCCAGAAGCCTGTCATCAAGACCTAGGAACGTCAAGATGTGGGGAAGAACTCCCAGTCCGAGAAAACGGACAGCTAGAGAGCAGAGCTGCCAAAGCAGCCCGAAAGAATGCCGCAAAAAGAACCGACTGGAATCTGCCGAGACCGATCCGTGCTTTAGAGCTCCGAACGCAAGAAAAGAAGCGCCCGATTGGCACCGGGCCGATGAGTAAGAGCATTCGAGATCCTAGGGACGGCGCCTAAACCGCATGCCCTGCTCCCCTGGCACAAAGCGCAATGAGGACATTGAGATCTGAGGAAGCTCTAAGCCACGGAGGGCAGACTACACAAACTGCGCACCACCACAGACACGGGCTGGAACCGCCCTGCCCGGCACATGCTGGTCTCTTGCTGAAAAGCAACCCACTCCCTTCGCCTGCGCAAAGGCGACTGCTTTGGGACAGTCCTCTCTCCTGCGCTAACTTTAAAACCCCTCCCTGCAATTCCCAGCTTTGTCCCTTCCTCCCAGGCGCTCCCCAGCCCGGGTCCCTCAACTGAGCTTTCAGAGGGCTGAGGGTCCGAATCCATCCTCCACAAAACCACACGGGCTAACCAGGATGTTCCTCAAGGGGACACATTGATCTTCAACATCTGCAATGAAGCAAACAAAGAAAAAAAACCAAACCACAAATCAGAAAGGGGAGTAAGCATCCCGCTGGCCAACGCCAACTACTCCCCCAACTCCCCATCCTCACAAGTCCCACCGTATTCACTTCCCCGCTCATTTCAGAGTCAGACCCTGCAGCCGTCGTCACTTGTGGTACCTAAGGTACCAAGAGACACCAAGTTAGCGCGGCGCTCGCAAGAAGTCAGAAGCCCCACCCTCCTCCTCACTAATCCACAGCTCACCTCAAACGCTCATCCAATTCAAAGATAGCCCACATAACGCCTCCAGAACGGAAGGTAAATGCTTAACCGAGCAGCCCCATAACACTTAGCTATTCAACACCGACCCGGCCGACAACTGCCTCACCTTCTCGGACCCCGAACCGGCATGCAGCTTTGTAGGAGACCTTATAGCACACTTCACGGTACGTAAAGGGTGCCTATAAGAAACCTGTAGAGGGACTTTTTACAAGGGTGTACAGCAATAGGACAAGGCGGTAACGACTTCAGTCCTAAAGAGGGTACATTTAGTTTAGGCGTTAGGAAGACGTTTCTCACTAGGGGTGGCGAGGCACTGGAACGCGTTGCCCAGAGAACCTGCGGATGCTCCCTCCCTGGAAGCATTCAAGGCCAGGTCAGATGGGGCTTTGAGCAACCTGGTCTCGCGGAAGGTGTCCCTACCCATTGCGGGGCGGGGGGGGGGGGGGGCGGAACTAGAGGATCTGTATGGTGCCTTCCAACCCAAACCATTCTACGATTCTATGACATTCAAATCCAACTGCAAAACTCCTCTGAGAAGGGCTGGTGAACCCTCCTCCCTTTCCCCAGCAGTCCCAAAACTTTAGAAACCCCTTTTCTTCTCCTCAACTGTCAGGAAAGGAACCCCACTGCTTCCTGACACCTCCTGCCCTCGATTCGCACCCCTGAACCCCCTTCAGTGGCTACTCCTCAGGAGCCGCTCTTCTGAGCCACATCCCAAATTCTAGGGGCACCTCCTAACCTACAGCTTCCCAGAGACTCTGAGCTCTGCTACATGCCCACAAAATAAAGTCAAGTCCCAAGGCCTGTAATCTACAAAGGGCCTGCCATAAACTGCAAAGATTCTAGGGACAACGTGGCATTCTGTGGGCAATGAGGAAAGGCATCCCAAACCCTGAAGGGCACTGTGCCTCACGGCCCTTCTGCTTGCTTCAGAAATACTAAAACTCCATATACAGATGCATACAAGATGCTCACCCTAACCCCTGCTAAACAATGTCATCATCAGTCCCGTTAAGAGAGATATCAGCAACTTACACAGCATCCAGCAGAACTGGTGAAAAAAAGAACACGTTCCTTTTTCAATAAAGCTGGGAATTCCAGGAAAACACAATGCATGAAGAATTAAAAAAACCAAAACCCAACAAACTATGCATACTATTAAACCATCTTTCTACCCCTGAACACTCAAAACAAAATTACTGACCTGAAAAAAAGAAAGGGAAACAAAAAAAAGCTGCATACAAGTGTTACTTGCTACCACACATGCTGCTGAACCTTGACTGGTCCTGAAGCTCTTACCTCAGGCAGACTCCTCTTCCCAAAGGGCTGAGCCAGCTCCAAAGGACTCAAGAAAGAGCTGAGCACCAACACCAGAGAAACCCAGGAGCACAATGAGCTCCCTCAGCAGAGGCTGTGGCTCAAATACCCTGAGCCTCCGCCCACCACCCTTAGTGCAATCACCTGGGAAAGGGGAAGGGCAAACCACCAGAAGTTATAAAGTCAGCTGGAGGAGCAGTAGCACTGTTCTCACCTGCCTTAAATTTACAGCAAATGAGACCCTGAACAGAGAAAGCAACAGTTACTGGCAACAACGATACCTGCTCCTGTGCTACAGCTACAACTATTGCATTGGCAACGTAACTAGGTAAGGAGTTCAACTTAATTTTTCTGAGGCGTAGACAGAAAAAGATACGTGTGTCTCTAAACAAGGTAGGAAATTAGGTCGTTAAATGCAATAACAATGTAGTTATTAAAATCACAACAGTCTCCGGCGAGACCAGCAGACGCAATGGTAAGTTGGCAGCCAAGCACTAGATTGAGGTGGACTGGGAGGTTCCCGAGGCCCAGGAGCCCCGGGGAAGAGTAGAGGGACAGTGCAGAGCCAGCAGCTCTAGTGAGAGAGGCTGACGCGGCGTGGGCATTGCCAGGGGCAACCGTGGGAGATTTAAATGGCCCTGAGGAGCACGGCAAACAGGACGTGGTGCGTCAGAAAGGTGTGCCGCGGTGTGGCAGTTTGTGCAGGTAGGGTGCAGCCCCACCCCCCTTCCCAGCTCGAGAAGGCTTACTGAAGCAGTGGGCATCGGCCTCAGAAGGAGACCCCGATATGGCTGCCACTCGGGTGAAAGCTGTTGCTAGGAAAAACGTGGCGACACGGACAGAGCTCCCACGTAAACGTGCAGCTGTCCAGGTCTCTGGCTGCAGGGAGTGCCTGAGTCTATCACTGATGCCGGAGGGCAGCGGGGACACCTCTTGTGTGAGATGTGACCAGGTAGATGATCTGCTCAGCCTGGTGGCAGAGCTGAAGGAGGAAGTGGAAAGGTTGAGGAGTATCAAGGAGTGTGAGAGGGAGATAGATTGGTGGACCCACACCCTACCATCCCTGAGACAGAGGCAGCAGATGGAGGCTCTGCGAGAAGCGGAGGTTCCCCTGCCCCCTTGCCACCAGGCAGGAGGGGACCTAAGAGATGGAGGGGAATGGATACAGGTCCCTGATCAGGGAGGCAGGCGAGTCCCCTCCCGGTCTCCCTCACCTTCCCAGTTGCCCCTACGCAACAGGAATGGGGATATGGAACTCGAGGACCGGGTCAATGTAGATCACGGTGTAGGTGAAGCCCTATCCAGGGAGGCGCCTAGGCTCAGTCAGGCAGCCCCACGCATTCTCACAGCCTCTGAAAAAAGAAAAAGGAGGATAATTGTGGTAGGTGACTCCCTTCTGAGGGGGGCAGAGGGCCCAATATGCAGTCCTGACCCATCCCACAGGGAAGTCTGCTGCCTCCCTGGGGCACAGTTGAAAGACATTACCAGGGAACTCCCGGGTCTGGTTCGGACCTCTGATTATTACCCATTGCTGGTTGTGCAGGTTGGCAGCGATGAGATTGCAGGGAGAAATCCAAAGGCAATCAAAAGGGACTTCAGGGCACTGGGGCGATTAGTGGAAAGAGCACAGGTAGTGTTTTCCTCAATCCCTTAGTGGCAGGGAAATATACTGAAAGGAACAGGAAACCACACCTGGTGATTATGTGGCTCAGAGGCTGGTGCCATCGGCGGCGTTTGGGGTTTTTTGGTCATGGGAGGTTTACACGGCACCGGGCTTGCTAGCGACAGATGGTATCCAGCTATCTCAAAGGGGTAAAAGAATCCTCGCTCGTGAGATGGCGGGGCTCATGGAGAGGGCTTTAAACTAGGTTTGAAGGGGGTAAGGGATAAGACTAGGTGCACCAGAGATGAGCCTGGGGGCAGTGTGCCGATGTTAGCGGTGGATTCGATAGGCCAGCTCGAATGCATCTATGCCAACGCACGCAGCGTGGGCGATAAACAGGAGGAGCTGGAAGCCATCGTGCAGCAGGATAGATATGACTTAGTCGCCATCATGGAAACACGGTGGGATGACTCCCGTGACCAGAGTGCTGCGACGGATGGCTAAAAGCTCTTCAGAAGGGATAGGGAAGGTAGAAGAGGGGGTGGGGTGGCTCTCTATGTTAGGCAGGGTTTGGACTGTACAGAGCTACCCGAGTGTGATGACAAGGTGGAGTGCTTATGGGTGAGGATGAGAGGGAAGGCCAATAAGGCAGATATTGTGCTGGGAGTCTGTTATAGACCGCCCGAACGGGTTGAAGAGACGGATGAATCGTTCTACAAGCGGCTGGCAGTAGTCTTAGAAGTGTGTGCCCTTGTTCTCGTGGGGGACTTCAACTTTCCAGACGCCTGCGGGAAATATGCCACAGCAGAGAGTAAACAGTCTAGGCGGTTCCTGGAGTGTGTGGAAGATAACTTCCCGACACAGGCGGTAGGTGAGCCGACCAGGGGAGTAGCCTTGCTAGATCTATTGTTTACGAACAGGAAAGGACTGGTGGGAGGTGTGATGGTTGGAGGCCGTCTTGGGCCTAGCGACCATGAAATGATAGAATTCTCAATTCTTGGTGAGGCAAGGAAGGGGGGTAGCAAAACCACCGCTCTGGACTTCCGGAGGGCAAACTTTGGCCTCTTTGAGGCACTGGTTGAGAGAGTCGCTTGGGAGACGGTCCTGAAGGGCAAAGGGGTCCAGGAGGGACGGACGTTCTTTAAGAAGGAAATCTTAACAGCTCAGGACCAGGCTATTCCCCCGTGCCGCAAGTCGAATCGCCGAGGCAAACTAAGGGCCTGGCTGAACGGGGAGCTTTTGCTAGGAGTCAGGAAAAAAAGGAGAGTTTATCATCTCTGGAAGAAAGGGCGAGTGTAGGTAATTAAGGCTTGGCGGTCGGAAGATCTCGCGTTGTACGGAAAGTTAGAGCCCCTCTCCTAATGACCAATAGTGTTTAATTTACGATGTAAGCAGACGGAAGTGGCGTCGTAAACCAAAGGTATATAACACTGTGTCGACCACTAATAAACGCCATTTGCTGTCCACCACATTGGTGTCCGCAAGCTGATGGACGGGGGTCGCCGTTCCTGAACCAGGTCGCCACGCCTGCATGCCAGGCGACAAGTGGTGCCGAAACCCGGGAAGATCGCCTGGACGGGTGAACGGTCAGACGGGCTGCTGGACCAGCTCGACGGGAAGAGGTCGAGGGGGGACGCTCCCGGACCAGGACCAACAAGGAGGATGGAAGCCCTTGTGAAGGTCGTATCCCAATTACATAAACAGTGGGGGATTGAGTGTAGGCCCAAAGATTTTACCCTTGCTATTGCGAGGCTTTTGGAAATTGGAGCCATTGATCAGCCAGTAGATATACTCCACCCTGAGGTGTGGGATAAGTGCACTAAAGCGTTAGCCGAGGAGACAAAGTCCTCGGGTCGCGGAAAAAACCTTAAAGCGTGGGGAAAAGTTGAACAGGCTTTGCAAAAAGCCATACAAGAGCAGGAAACCTGGAGGGCTGCAAGAGACTGCCTGTTGGTCACCCCGAAATTGGGAGTCGGGGCAGCCACACAGACTCAGTGCCCCCCAGGTGACGGCAATTCTGCCGAGTTGGAACACCCACGGGAGGGCGGCGCGTCCCCAAAATCCCCAAGCCCCGTTCCGCTCACGGAGGCAAAAGATCAAGCAAAATCCTTCTGGGGAGGGTTAGCTGAGGAAGCTAGGACCGCCGCGGAGAGATCACAGTCAGAAAATATCCGGGCTAAACCACCGCCCTATGCGCCCCAAGATGGCGCCGAGCCCCTAGGGGAAAGGCAGGGCGAGAATGCCCCCGGCGAGAACAAAGACAAAGCGCTAGAACTAACAAGCGCACACAAAAGAGAAGGGGAGGGGAACGAGAAGGAGACAGGCGATGGGAGTGACCGACACAGAGGGGGGAGTGCGGGTGAGGGGCGGAGAGCCAATCGTAGCGGCCATTTGAAAAAACGGCCGACCACCCCCCCGAACAGAAGGCGGGGTGAGCCTAGAGGGAGGGAACGGCCCACCCATAGGGGGCGGGGCCGGAGCCCAACAAAAAGGTACCGGAGCCCGGAAACGACTAGTCAGTCGAGTTCCGACTCCGGGTCAGACACTTCCTGGGACGAGCGGCTCACAACCGATCTAACTTCAGAGGAGGAGGAGGTAAACAAGATTAAAAGTCAACATACCCCTTTTCGCTATAAAAAAAAAAACGCGAGAAGGAGAAATTCCCCTTACGGATTGGAAAAAGATACAAATTGCATGCGCCGATTGGGCCTCACCGGCCACGCTAGCGTTCCCAGTCCGAGTAGCGGACGGGGGACAAAGGATTTATTCACCAATAAACCCTAAGGATGTGCAAGCGATTGTTAAAGCGATCGCGGAGAAAGGGCTTAATTCTGCCATGGTTTCCACCCTCATAGATGGAATTTTCGGGGGAGATGACATGCTCCCATTCGATATAAAGCAAACTTGTAGACTGATTTTTGATGGGGCGGGGATGATTGTTTTTAAACAAGAATGGGAAGAGAACTGTGCAAGGCAGCTAGCCCAAGCAGCAGGAGCAGACCACCCGCTCCATGGCTCTAACCTACAGCGACTAATGGGTACAGATCCAACAATGATCACCCCCCAGGCACAAGCCCAAGGCTTGCGAGCCCATGAAGTTATGACAACCACTCGTGCAGCTAGAGAAGCTATTCGTACAGTCTCTAGAATCATTGCTAAGCCATCACCATGGTCCACAATAAAGCAAAGTGAAAGTGAGAGTTTTACACAATTTGTAGACCGCCTCCAAGCGGCAGTTGATTCCTCATCCCTGCCTTCAGAGGCAAAAGGCCCAGTTGTCGCAGACTGTTTACGCCAACAATGTAATTCAAAAACCAAAGAAGTCCTGAGGTCGCTACCGGCGGGGTCAAGTATCGCAGACATGATCAAGCATGTTGTGAGTGAAGAACATCTAACCCCGATTCAGGCGGCTGTTCGTACCGCAATAGCCGATGTGATGGCATGTTTTAAATGCGGTCAGGAAGGCCATGTTGTTATGAACTGCCCTCAACTAGGGAACTTGCTAACTGCGTACCCCCCACGCCAAATTCAGCCTAGAGGGCCGTGTTGGGTTTGTGGAAAGAAAGGACATTTTGCTAAGGACTGTAGGTTTAAAAATCAGGGAAACGGAAGGGGGAGAGGGCACCCGGGCCGCGCACAGCCTTCTCCCACTTGGGATGTGAGGCGGCCCAATTATGCAAATCCAAGTTGGGGCGAGGTGCTTCCAAACCCGCTGCCCCCTCGAAGAGCTACCGATTTTGTGGCCCAACCTGTCAACCAACTGAATTTGCCCCCATCTCAGGGACAGCAAAGACCATCCCCTGGGAGCGAGACCCCTGGGTGGCCTTGGCGGTAGCGTGTGATAGCCCGCCAGTGGTGTGGGGAATTTGTTCCCTCTATAATGCCCCAAATGACACCACCATTAGTGTCCCCTTTTTGATCGATACCGGAGCAGACGTCACAGTTATCCCCGAAACGAATTGGCCCCCACGTTGGAAGCTGGAGGACGCCCCCATGGTAGGCGGAGTCGGGGGACTAACCCGAGCTCGGAAGAGCGCCCACTTGGTAGCAATCACACTTCACACCGAAAAGGGACCAGAGGAAACTATCACTCTCTTTCCATATGTCATGTCAGGGGTCCCACCCCTGTTGGGAAGGGACGCTCTATCCCTATTAAAAATCAGGATGACAAATTTACCCTAAGGGCCACTGCCGTACACCCGCCTCCACCAATTAGATTGACGTGGAAATCATCCGATCCAGTGTGGGTTGAGCAGTGGCCCCTGTCAAAGCCTCGAATGGATGCCCTCCTTGAGCTACTTGACCGCGAACTACAGAGAGGTCATATAGAGCCTTCTACTAGCCCGTGGAACACCCCAGTTTTTGTAATACCCAAACGGACTGGCAAAGGGTTTCGTCTCCTCCATGACCTGCGTGAAGTAAACAAAATAATCCAACCAATGGGTCCCGTCCAAACACTATTGCCCATGAACTCTATGATACCGGAAGGGCAACCTTGTGCCGTCCTTGATATTAAAGACTGTTTTTTCTCAATACCCCTGCATGAAGACGACAAAGAGCGGTTTGCTTTTTCCATAGTGTTTCCAAACAGCCAGCGTCCTAACTTACGTTTTCAGTGGAAAGTGTTGCCCCAAGGAATGATCAACTCGCCCACCATCTGCCAGATCACAGTAGATCGAGCATTGGCACCGGTCCGGTGTAGTGACCCGACTGCAACTATCATCCAATACATGGACGACATTTTGATTTCTGCACCGTCAGGAAATCAAGTGGACCAGCTGGTGTCAACAATTTCAGAAACTCTAAAAACGAACGGGTTCGAAATCGCGAACACAAAAATTAAAAGAGGTCCATGTGTAAGTTTCCTGGGAGTGGAGATCACAGATCTCTACATAACCCCCCCCCAAGTAAAAATCCACCGAAATATTAAGACACTCCATGATATGCAACAGTTAGTAGGGTCTTTGCAATGGCTACGCAATATCGTCCTAATCCCTCCTGAAATTATGACCCCTCTGTATGATCTTTTGAAAGGAAAAAACCCATGGGAACAAAAAACCCTGACAACAGAAGCAATGAACTCTCTTGATTTTATAGAACAACAAACGTCATCAAGCACGCTTGCCAGGTGGAACCCAAATATACCACTTGATCTGTACGTGCATTTCACCGAAAAGGGAGGGGTAGGAGCACTAGCCCAAGGTCCCCCAGAAAAAGCCCAGCCAATACAATGGATAGTCTTAGGAAAAACATCTCGTGCCTTTTCTCCAGGAGTCGAGTGTCTCAGTAACCTCATTATGAAAGGCAGGAAACTCGCCCTAAGACATCTAGGCACCGAACCCACCAGAATATACTTACCCTTCCGCAAACAGCTCCCAATGCAGTCAGTGGCAATATCAGAGTATTTGGCCATAGCTCTCACCGGGTTTGGCGGAGAAGTCCGGTACGCAACGAAGCCCCCTTGGACTCAAATGCTAACAATCGTCAACATCGACCTTCCAGAAAAGGTCATGGACCGACCTCAACCAGGACCAACAGTCTTCACTGACGCATCTTCAGCGACCTCAACCGCGGCAGTAGTATGGCAATCAGAAGAACAATGGTACTGCATTAAAATGACAGATCACGCTCTTTCAGTTCAGCAGTTGGAAGCGACAGCCATAGTACTAGCATGCGGACTGTTCCCAACAGAACATCTCAACATAGTAACTGATTCAATGTTTGTAGCCAAACTTTGCTTGGCTATGTCAAGGCCTGGCATGGCAACATCTACAACGGCCTTGATACTGGAGGAAGCGTTATCCTCACGAAAGGGCACTATATCAGTTATCCATGTCAACAGCCACAGCCCAATCAGAGGGTTTTTCCAAACTGGTAATGACAAAGCAGACGCCTCTGCTAAAGGACTGTGGACGCTAAGAGACGCTCGTCAATTACACGAGTCTCTCCACATCGGAGCTAAAGCGTTAGCAAAGAAATGCGGAATCTCAGTCCCTGACGCGAAACACATAGTAGCCACATGTCCCCATTGTCAAAAAGCACCATTGTGGTCCAGTGGAGTCAACCCCAGAGGTCTTAAGGCCTCCGAGGTGTGGCAAACAGACTTTACACTCTGCCACTTGTTAAAACCTCGAGCGTGGCTAGCGGTAACCGTAGATACATATAGCGGAGTGATCGCGGCCACTCAACACCTTAAAACTGACTCCAAAGCAACCATTCAACATTGGCTAACAACCATGGCGTGGCTAGGTATCCCCAATCAGATCAAAACAGACAATGGTCCAAATTTTGTTTCCAAGTCAGTCCAGGCATTTGTTTCAAAATGGGGTATTACCTTAACACACGGCATCCCGTATAATAGTACAGGACAAGCTATAGTAGAACGAGCAAATCATACCCTGAAATCCAAATTGGAAGTACTAGCAAAAACAGAAGGTTTTGCCAGCGCCATTCCCCAAAAGGACCAACCACGCCTTTTAGCGACTGCTCTGTTAGCACTGAATCAGTTCCCCCGGGGGGAGGAAGTAAATAGTCCCACCCAAAAACATTGGGCCACTCGAGCATTAGAAGAAGGCCCGCTAGTTATAATCAGGAATGAGTTGGGAGAATGGGAACAAGGATGGAGGCTAGTCCTTACAGGGCGGGGGTATGGCGCCGTCAAAAAAGACGGAAAAGTTAGGTGGTGTCCGCTTAAGTCCATTAAACCAGACCTCCAGAATAAAACTAATGAAAACTGTGAGTTTTTGTCCACAGGACCGGATCATCGGACGCCCCCGTGATCCATACTTCCCGACGGCAACAGAAAGTGACGAGCCGGCAAGCGTCCCGTCCGAACCTGAAGATTCCGCACCGGCGGAGCCCGGACAACATCTGAGCAACCCCGGCAAGGGAAAATTCCGATGCTTTTGTGTAATCCTGATTTTAAAGCTTATCATTGCAGGAAAGGCAGAACCAGATTACAATCCCCATCGGCCATTCAGGTGGGTCCTACAAGATCTCACCAGCGATCGAGTGATAGCGGTAAACGTGACAGCAGGCCCCCCAACTTTCGTGGTAACTAATTTCGAGTTGTTCCCTAAACGTGGAGGTCCTAAATCAATATGGGGAACGTATTGGTGTCCTAGTTCAAACCCAGGGAAGAGTTACTGTAACTATCCAGGACGCTGGTTTTGTGGGTACTGGGGATGTGAAACCATCGTGACAAGCAATAGATGGAAACCAGAAAGAGAGGACAAAAATTTGCAAGTAGAATGGGGACCAAACGGGTGCAATCGTCCAAAATTCACATCCAATGGGCTGTTAACCAACAAAGGTACCTGTTCCCATCTAGTTTTGAAGATCCAAAACCCGGCTAATACGGGTTGGGTCGTGGGAAGGAGGTGGTCAGTATTCATTCACAGCGCTTTCAAAGATCCAGGAATAGTGATACAAATCCTTAAGACAATCCCACAAACACCCCAAGCGATCGGGCCTAATCCAGTTCTTAACCCACCAACATCGACATATAGCAACACACACGATATCGAAGTTACAACCCCCGATAACGCCCAAATCCCTTACAAAAATCTTCTTTGGAAAATAATGCAAGCTAGCTTCCAAGTATTGAACGAGACAAATCCAAATCTTACAGAGCATTGCTGGTTATGTTACGGAATAAGACCACCCTTTTATGAGGCCATAGGAGTAAGTGACCTACCCATGCAGACAAATGATGCAAACCCGGCCCAGTGTATATGGGACACAGAAAAACAAGGCATTACGTTATCACAGGTGGTAGGGAAAGGAGTGTGTGTAGGCAAAGTCCCAGAGCATAGAGAACAACTGTGTGTCAATAAGATGCTGAGTAAAGCCTCTACCAAATGGTTAATACCAACCAAAAATGCCAAGTGGGTCTGTTCTACTACTGGAGTTACGCCTTGTTTGTCATTAGAAAGCCTTGTTAAGTCCTCAGAACATTGTATCCAAGTGTCCATAGTCCCAAAAATTTTCTACCATCCCGAAGAATTTGTCTATAACTCTCAAGCTACCCCAGAACATCATTTGATGAAACGAGAACCCTTTACAGCACTAACGGTAGCCACCTTAATGATCTTAGGAACAGCAGGAGTAAGTACGGGAGTAACATCCTTGGTACACCAAAGCAAAGGATTCAGCGCCCTAAGAGTAGCAGTAGACGAAGACCTAGCAAGGATTGAACGATCAATAAGTGCATTAGAACAATCAGTTAGATCACTATCCGAAGTAGTATTACAAAATCGAAGGGGATTGGACCTAATGTTCTTACAGCAGGGAGGAGTGTGTGTTGCACTGAGGGAAGAGTGTTGTACATATGCAGATCACACCGGAATAGTGAGAGACACCATGGCTAAACTGCGAGAAGGACTGGAAAAGCGAAAAAGAGAACGGGACGCGCAACAAAACTGGTACGAATCATGGTTCAACCGTTCGCCGTGGTTAACCACCCTGATATCCTCCTTGATAGGGCCAGTCACGATAATTCTGCTGACATTGATTTTCGGACCTTGTATACTGAAAAAACTCGTGTCGTTTGTCAAAAAACGACTACAAAGCGTTAACATCATGTTTGTAGAGCACCAACAAATGCTTTAAGAATATATTTAACGTTGTCCCTAATAATTTCCTGACTTACCCCTTAACTTCCTTACTTACCTACCTTAACTAACTAATTTATGGTGTTTATAGTTTTTAATATAGTTTCCTACTTAGATTTATAATATATTACATATATTTTTTAAGACTTTTTATAAAACTAAAAATTTTTTGCTAATTATATTAATATAGTTTTTATAACTAATTTAATTAATTTAACTAATTTAACAATGCATGGGGGGGGGGAAATGTAGGTAATTAAGGCTTGGCGGTCGGAAGATCTCGCGTTGTACGGAAAGTTAGAGCCCCTCTCCTAATGACCAATAGTGTTTAATTTACGATGTAAGCAGACGGAAGTGGCGTCGTAAACCAAAGGTATATAACACTGTGTCGACCACTAATAAACGCCATTTGCTGTCCACCACATTGGTGTCCGCAAGCTGATGGACGGGGGTCGCCGTTCCTGAACCAGGTCGCCACGCCTGCATGCCAGGCGACAAGCGAGCCACCTGGGAGGAGTACAGGGATCTTGTTAGGTCATAGAGAAAGGAAATTAGAAAGACAAAAGCTCAGCTAGAACTAAATCTGTCCGCTGTCGTAAGAGACGACAAAAAATGTTTTTACAAATACGTTAACGGTAAAAAGAATCCCAAGGAGAATATGTACCCTTTAATGGATGCGGAAGGGAACGTTGCCACCAGAGATGAGGAAAAGGCTGAGGTACTTAATGCCTTCTTTGCCTCAGTCTTTAATAGGGAGACCAGTTATCCTCAGGGTACTCTGCCTCCTGGGCTGGAAGGTGAGGATGAAGAGCAGAATATACCCCTCCCCCGCCCTTAATCCAGGAGGAAATAGTTAGTGACCTGCTATGCCATCTGGATGCTCACAAATCTAGGGGCCCAGATGGAATCCATCCAAGAGTACTGAGGGAACTTGCAGAGGTACTTCCCAAGCTGGTCTGCATCATCTATCTGAGATCCTGGTCAACAGGGAAGGTCCCAGAGGGCTGGAGGCTTGCCAATGTGATGCCCATTTACGAGAAGGGTTCGGAGGGAGGATCCGGGGAACTACGGGCCTGTCAGCCTGACCTCGGTGCCGGGGAAGATTATGGAACGGTTTGTCTTGAGAGCGCTCACGTGGCAAGTCCAGGACAAGCAGGGCATTGGGCCCGGTCAGCGTGGGTTTACGAAAGGCAGGTTCTGCTTGACCAACCTGATCTCCTTCTATGACCAGGTGACCTGCCTGGTGGTTGAGGGAAAGGCTGTGGATGTTACCTACCTTGAATTCAGCAAGGCCTTTGATAGTGTCTCTCATGGCATACTCCTTGAGAAGCTGTCGTCTCCTGGCTTAGACAAGTGTACTCTTTGCTGGGTGAAAAAACTGGCTGGATGGACGAGCCCAGAGGGTTGTGGTGAATGGGGTTAAATCCGGTTGGCGGCAGGTCGCTAGTGGTGTTCCCCAGGGCTCGGTGTTGGGCTCGGTTCTGCTTAACATCTTTATCGACGATTGGGACGAGGAGATCGAGTGCCCCCTTGGCAAGTTTGCAGACGACACCAAGTTGGGACGCAGGGTTGATCTCCCTGAGGGTAGGAAGGCTCTACAGAGATATCTGGACAGGTTGGATCGATGGGCCGAGGCCAACTGTGTGAAGTTCAAGGAGACCGAGTGCCAGGTCCTGCGCTTCGGTCGCGGCAACCCCGTGCAGAGCTGTGGGCTTGGGGAAGAGTGGCTGGAAAGCTGCCCGGCAGAGAAAGCCCTGGGGGTGCTGGTTGGCAGCCGGCTGAATATGAGCCAGCAATGTGCCCAGGAAGGCCAATGGCATCCTGGCCTGTATCAGAAATAGTGTGGCTGGCAGGAGCAGGGAGGTAATTGTTCCCCTGTATTCGGCACTGGTGAGGCCACACCTCGAGTAATGCGTTCAGTTTTGGGCCCCTTGGTACGGGAAAGACATTGAGTTGCTGGAATGTGTCCGGAGAAGGGCAACCGAGTTGGTGAGGGGCCTGGAGCATAAGTCTGATGAGGAACGGCTGAGGGAACTGGGGTGGTTTAGTCTGGAGAAAAGGAGGTTGAGGGGAGACCTTATCGCTCTCTACAACTACCTGAAAGGAGATTGTAGCGAGGTGGGTACTGGTCTCTTCTATCAAGTAACTAGAGATAGGACGAGAGAAAATGGCCTGAAGTTGCGCCAGGGGAGGTTCAGATTGGATCTCAGAAAAGATTTCTTTACTGAGAGGGTTGTCAGGCATTGGAACAGGCTGCCCCGGGTAGTGATGGAGTCACCATCCCTGGAGGTGTTCAAAACACACGTAGATGTGGCACTTTGGGACATGATTGAGTGGGCACAGTGGTGTTGGGTTGATGGTTGGACTTAATGATCTTAGAGGTCCTTTCCAAATTTCATGATTTGATTCAATGCGATTTGATTCTATTCTAGGGAGCAGAACAGAGATGTAGCAAGAAAGGAAAAAAAGGGAGGGAGGGAGAACAAAGGGAGAGAGACACAAAGACTGGAAGAAGGAAAAGGGATGGCAGAGGAAAAAAATAGTGATAGGCTACAGGACAGAGATGGAGGAGTTCAAAAAAGACGCAGAGAGCATGACAGAATGAGAGTGAGAAAAAAGGGACAGAGCAGGACAGCACTGGAGTAACAGACAACTGTGATTGATAGGCTGTGAGAGAGATATGGAGGAAGTGAGAAAAGAGAAGGGACAGCTAGCTGGAGAGGGAGATACAGTTAGAAAGGATGGAAGAGGGAATGGAGCAGAGAGAAACACAGAAAAGAGAGCAAGAGGAAGCAGGGCAGAGGACCAGCAATAGAAGGAAAAGGGGACAGGGATCTGGACAGATGGAGAAAAAAGCAGGAGGAACAGATACAACACGATACGATAGGACAGGAAGTAAGAGAGAGCGACAGATGAGAATAATGACAGGAGATAGAGAGAGACTGTGAGAAACACAGGAGGCTGGAGAGAGAGAGAGAGAAGACATGGATAAAAAGAGTAGTGAGCACCACAAAGGGTCAGAGAAAGAGAAGAACAGGAAGGACAACAGGGACAGTGAGATACAGAATAACAAACCCCCACATATTATGCACATATTATCCAGTAATCCAGCCCATTTCAGAGTCACACAGTATCTCAGCCCCTTTGAGAAAAGTAACACGCTAGCCGAGCCCGTTTGGGCGGCGCACCGCTAGCCGAGCCCGTTTGGGCGGCGCACCGCTAGCCGAGCCCGTTTGGGCGGCGCACCGCTAGCCGAGCCCGTTTGGGCGGCGCACCGCTAGCCGAGCCCGTTTGGGCGGCGCACCGCTAGCCGAGCCCGTTTGGGCGGCGCACCGCTAGCCGAGCCCGTTTGGGCGGCGCACCGCTAGCCGAGCCCGTTTGGGCGGCGCACCGCTAGCCGAGCCCGTTTGGGCGGCGCACCGCTAGCCGAGCCCGTTTGGGCGGCGCACCGCTAGCCGAGCCCGTTTGGGCGGCGCACCGCTAGCCGAGCCCGTTTGGGCGGCGCACCGCTAGCCGAGCCCGTTTGGGCGGCGCACCGCTAGCCGAGCCCGTTTGGGCGGCGCACCGCTAGCCGAGCCCGTTTGGGCGGCGCACCGCTAGCCGAGCCCGTTTGGGCGGCGCACCGCTAGCCGAGCCCGTTTGGGCGGCGCACCGCTAGCCGAGCCCGTTTGGGCGGCGCACCGCTAGCCGAGCCCGTTTGGGCGGCGCACCGCTAGCCGAGCCCGTTTGGGCGGCGCACCGCTAGCCGAGCCCGTTTGGGCGGCGCACCGCTAGCCGAGCCCGTTTGGGCGGCGCACCGCTAGCCGAGCCCGTTTGGGCGGCGCACCGCTAGCCGAGCCCGTTTGGGCGGCGCACCGCTAGCCGAGCCCGTTTGGGCGGCGCACCGCTAGCCGAGCCCGTTTGGGCGGCGCACCGCTAGCCGAGCCCGTTTGGGCGGCGCACCGCTAGCCGAGCCCGTTTGGGCGGCGCACCGCTAGCCGAGCCCGTTTGGGCGGCGCACCGCTAGCCGAGCCCGTTTGGGCGGCGCACCGCTAGCCGAGCCCGTTTGGGCGGCGCACCGCTAGCCGAGCCCGTTTGGGCGGCGCACCGCTAGCCGAGCCCGTTTCGGCGGCGCACCGCTAGCCGAGCCCGTTTCGGCGGCGCACCGCTAGCCGAGCCCGTTTGGGCGGCGCACCGCTAGCCGAGCCCGTTTCGGCGGCGCACCGCTAGCCGAGCCCGTTTCGGCGGCGCACCGCTAGCCGAGCCCGTTTCGGCGGCGCACCGCTAGCCGAGCCCGTTTCGGCGGCGCACCGCTAGCCGAGCCCGTTTCGGCGGCGCACCGCTAGCCGAGCCCGTTTCGGCGGCGCACCGCTAGCCGAGCCCGTTTCGGCGGCGCACCGCTAGCCGAGCCCGTTTCGGCGGCGCACCGCTAGCCGAGCCCGTTTCGGCGGCGCACCGCTAGCCGAGCCCGTTTCGGCGGCGCACCGCTAGCCGAGCCCGTTTCAAACTCGTGCAATTACTACAGCCAGTAACACACACCCTTTCTATTAACCCAGCAGCAGCTACATTTACCTCGAGGTATCTACAACTCTCCCTTCGATGCCTCATTCTAACAGACACTTTCACTTACTTCAACACCTAAGTTTACCTATGGGCACTAAACGCGCATGCTTCGCTCTACACTTGCCTTTGTGATTGCCATTAGTACTGTGATTCTCACAAGGAGACCTCAGTGCCTGTCTTTTTTTCATTTTCTTTTTTTTTTTCCTTCATTTGGTCCATTACTGATTCCACATACATTCAGCTATGTCAGTAGTTACAGTCCAATTCTACAATGTACTTTTTCTACAATATATAGAACACACTTATGGCCTCACTGCTCAAATATTTGACACTATTAGTTTTATTCCTCTTTTAAGCATTATTTTTACAAATACATTTAAACTCCAAACATTTAGCATTACCTTCAGAAGAAATGCCACTATTTAGGACCTGCAATTCTCTACGGAGCAGTCTTTTCCACATTCCTCGCTCCCGTTACATCTGTCGCTGCACGTCCAGAAGTTTTACTCCCTGAGGCAACATTACCTGCACGATCCCCCTTCCCGGGCAGAAACGAGTGAGCTCCGCTCATCTTGACAGACTGTCCGCTTCCACACCTCGGCACAAAAACAGAAATCGAAAAGTAGCATTACATCACAAACTACAAAGAGCACCCAAATATTTTACAAACCCACCACAGAAAAATACAGTTACCCTTATGCACTTCACAACCCTGGCCTACTCCATGCTGGCCATCTAGTCCAACTCCCCCCACCCTTCGCCTGCAAAATCCTCAACTGTCTTCCAAAGACCATCCACCAAACAACATATTTTCCTGTGCTGACTGGCAATTACCACATTCCAGGGCAACGCTCCACGGGAATGTCGTTCCTGGGAGCCTTGAAAAAAAATTGCCCTGCCTGTGAAAACCCAGGCCCGAGCCGGACCCCAGTCCAAACATTGGTGATCAACATTGCCTCATGGAGCAGCTGGGACTGGGGGGGGGAGGGGGGGGGGGGGGACGGGACACCAAAAAACAACCCATATCCCAGCTGGGGGTTTTTTTTATTCTAAGTTGTTGTGGTTTTTTTTTCTAATTCCCTGAGAAACATCTCAACTCTACATCCAATCTGAAAGGAAAAAAAACAAAAAGGCTAAACCACATAACCCTACAACGTTAGACACGTTCACAACACACCACTCATTCAGATCATATGCATGCCAGCCCTCACTCTCAACTCATCCATCCTACCACCCACAGGCCTTGAGAGGCCGTCACCCTGTGCCTGCGGCACTGGGGGCCTCAAAAATTGCCCTGCCTGCAAAAACCCTGGCCCCAGCCCAACCTCCTTCCAACCTCCCCACAAACTGCCCTTCCGTTACACCAATGTTTCAACATGCACCATCATCTCCACCATCCGTGCATTTTCAACCTGATACTTAGCTTTCACAGTGCCACATGTCACAGTCCAACCTCCGTAGCAGCCATGTCACCTAAACATAAGGTTCCTTCAAGCACCTCATGCCCTGCCATCACCTGCAAAAACAACACACAAAGCTTTTCAATAGACACTTCATCCTTGAGAGAGAAGTCCTCCACCGCTTCCCACCTATTCCAAAAATAACACATCCTCACAGTCAGTGTCCTCCATGACACTTGAAAAAACAGAGCATCACAAACACAGAGCTGTCCCAAAGTTACCGATCGCTCCACGACCCATCACGCTGCTACTCAGACCTCAAGGCCTTGACCATTTCTAGAGACTTGCCACAAAGCATCCACATAAACAATATGAACACCATTGCCCAGTTACTGCCTTAGTCTATGCTAGCTCACAGTCCAATTGTGATCCCCTCTACTCCTTGCATGCAAAGAACCCAAAGTCATGAAACCTTCTATGCTGTCTCTACAATGCTATACAATACACACACAAACACAGAGCCACATAATTCACATGCAAATATAATGCCATACAAGGCAGTACTCTTATCTCGGTCAAGACAAAACAACTCACAGCACTGCCATACCAGACAAAACAGAACGGGGCCAATGCAAGAGACTCTCAGATGACAGTCAATACAAGTACAGACCAAAACAATACAAAACCAATACAGAACCATAAAAGGCAAGGCAGTCTCAGATGGCAGTTGATACAAGTGCAGAGCACTGCAGTACAAAACACAATGCAGGGCCATGCAATGCGAGACAATCTCACGTGACAGTCAATACAAATACAGAACAAAACAACACAAGACAAAGGCAAATACAGACCAATACAATGCAAGAAAACTGCAAAACACAGCAAAGTAAAGCAGTCTCAAAGAGCCACCGGCCGCATCTTCCTTCCGACTCCACTCACGGACCCACCTCCTTACAGCGCTCGGCTGCCTTCCCCCGCCGCTCTGTGGCACGAAACTCGTCCCTCCGCATCTGAAAAAAAAATAAAAAAACCAAAACCATATTGAATGAGTCACCTGGATGCAGAGCAAGAGCTTCACAACTCCAGAGGTCTTGATTCCATCTACAAAGACCATCTGGAGTCCAGCTACAGCCTGCCATTTAAAAAAAAAAAAAAAAAAAACACACAAACACACCACCAAAAAAAACCCCCACCAACCAAAAAAAAAAACCAAACCAGGGCCAAACTTTAAGCTCATCACATGCAAAACTTAACATCTTAGAGAGTCAAATCCACTTCATTACCCCTCAACAGCCCCTGCCACACAGCTCCAATCATCTCCATGAAACACTATCGGCATGGCTGCCCACACAGCCCACCGATGGCTACTTGAGCCAAGATGACTGTACAACCCTTGCCTAAACGGTCTAGGCACATCAACGTTTCACCTGTAGACTCTTATCGCTGCTCCACCTACCCCTGACTCTACATCCCCGGGCAGAGCAGCTCCAAGCCAAACACAGCCGTGCGCAGAACGTCGCCACGTGGAACCCTACCAATGAGGTGATTCAAAGAGAGAGAAAACTCTCGGCAAGAAGAATGACCCCCAGACTGGAGGCGCCGTCGGGCAAGACAACCTACGGGGCCGCAACCGTGAGGCCCGGAGGTTCTACAGCAGACCCAGAAAAGAGGAGTCGAACGGAACGGCCCGTTACGAGACGGCACTGTCAAAACCCAGACGACAGATGCTCCAGAAGCCTGGCGTCAAGACCTAAGGGTGTCAGGATGTGGGGAAGAAGTCCCAGTCCAAGAAAACGGACAGCTAGAGAGCAGAGCTGCCGATGCAGCCCGGAAGAATGCTGCCAAAGAGGACCGACCGGAACCCCTCGAGACCGATCCATGTTTTAGAGCTCCAAGCGCAAGAAAAGAAGCACCCGACTGGCACAGTGCCGATGAGTAAGGGCATTCGAGATGCTAGGGACAGCACCCGAAGCGCATGCCGTGCTCTTCCGGCACAAAGCGCAACGAGGACATTGAGACCCGAGGAAGGTCTAAGCACACAAGACAGACTACACAAACTACACGCCACCACGGACACGGGCTGGAACTGCCCTGCCCGGCACACACAGGTCTCGTGCTGAAAAGCAACCTGCTCCCTTTGGCTGTGCAAAGGCGACTGCTTTGGGACAGCCCTCTCTCCTGTGCTAACTTTAAAACCCCTCCCTGCAATTCCCAGCTTTGTCCCTCTGCTACATGCCCACAAAATAAAGTCAAGTCCCAAGGCCTGTAATCTACAAGGGGCCTGCCACAAGCTGCAAAGGTTCTAGGGACAACGTGGCATTCTGTGGGCAATGAGGAAAGGCATCCCAAACCCTGAAGGGCACTGTGCCTCACGGCCCTTCTGCTTGCTTCAGAAATACTAAAACTCCATATACAGATGCATACAAGACGCTCACCCTAATCCCTGCTAAACAATGTCACCATCGGTCCCGTTAAGAGAGATATCAGCAACTTACACAGCATACAGCAGAACTGGTGAAAAAAACAGGTTCCTTTTTCAATAAAGCTGGGAATTCCAGGAAAACACAATGCATGAAGAATTTAAAAACAAACAAACAAAAAAAAACCACCAAACAATGCATACTATTAAACCATCTTTCTACCCCTGAACACTCAAAACAAAATTACTGACCTGAAAAAAAGAAAGGAAAAAAAAAAGCTGCAAACAAGTATGTCGTGGTTTCAGCCCAGCTGGTAACAAAGGTCCATGCAGCCGCTCGCTCACTCCTCCTGCCCCCGTCCAGTGAGATAGAAAGGAGACAGAGGAGAGAAAAGGAAAAAAAACTGGAACCTCGAGGGTTGAGATAAAGGCAGTTTACTGGGACAACACAAAAAAAAAAATCACAACAACAACAGTACTAATGAAAGAGTATATAAAAAGAGCAATGCACAGTGCAACTGCTCACCACCCGGAACCCGACGCTCCGCCACTTCCCCCACCGAAAGTCGAGCGCTCCCCCCGGCCCGCTCCCCATTTATATACTGAGCATGATGTCTCATGGAATGGAATAGCTCCTTGGCTAGTTCAGGTCAGCTGCCCCGGCTATGCTCCCAACCGCCCAGGTTCCTGTAAAAATTAACTCTATCCCAGCTGAACCCAAGACAAAGTGTCACTTGCTACCACACATGCTGCTGAACCTTGACTGGTCCTGAAGCTCTTACCTCAGGCAGACACCCCTTCCCAAAGGGCTGAGCTAGCTCCAAAGGACTCAAGGAAGAGCTGAGCACCAACACCAGAGAAACCCAGGAGCACAATGAGCTCCCTCAGCAGAGGCTGTGGCTCAAATACCCTGAGCCTCCACCCACCACCCTTAGTGCAATCACCTGGGAAAGGGGAAGGGCAAACCACCAGAAGTTATAAGAGTCAGCTGGAGGAGCAGCAGCACTGTTCTCACCTGCCTTAAATTTACAGCAAATGAGACCCTGGACAGAGAAAACAACACTTACTGGCAACGACAATACCTGCTCCTGTACTACACGTGACCAGGTAAGGAGTTCAACTTAATTTTTCTGAGGCGTAGACAGAAAAAGATACG
Source organism: Buteo buteo (assembly GCF_964188355.1). Classification (NCBI taxonomy): domain Eukaryota; kingdom Metazoa; phylum Chordata; class Aves; order Accipitriformes; family Accipitridae; genus Buteo; species Buteo buteo. The sequence goes on from NW_027439376.1 coordinate 65,885, forward strand.
TGTGTCTCTAAACTAGGTAGGAAATTAGCTCATTAAATGCAATAACAATGTAGTTATTAAAATCACAACAGAAGAAATGCCACTATTTAATACCTGCAATTCTCTACGGAGCAGTCTTTTCCACATTCCTCGCTCCCGTTACATCCGTCGCTGCACATCCAGAAGTTTTACTCCCTGAGGCGACATTACCTGCACGATCCCCGTTCCCGGGCAGAAAATGAGTGAGCTCCGCTCATCTTGACAGACTGTCCGCTTCCACACCTTGGCACAAAAACAGAAATCGAAAAGTATCATTACATCACAAATTACAAAGAGCACCCAAATGTTTTACAAACCCACCACAGAAAAATACAGTTACACTCATGCACTTCACAACCCTGGCCTACTCCATGCTGGCCATCTAGTCCAACTCCCCCCACCCTTTGCCTGCAAAATCCTGCCGTGAGGCCAGCAGACGCAACGGTAAGTTGGCGGCTAAGCGCTAGATTGAGGCGGACTGGGAGGTTCCCGAGGCCCAGGAGCCCCGGGGAAGAGCAGAGGCACAGCGCAGAGCCAGCAGCTCTCGCGAGAGAGGCTGACGCGGCGTGGGCATTGCCAGGGGCAAGCGCAGAAGATTTAAATGGCCCTGAGGAGCACCAGCAACCGGGAGCGTGGCAAGCAGGGCGTGGTGTGTCAGAAAGGGCATGGCATGGCAGTTCGTGCAGGTAGGGCGCAGCCCCCGCCCCCCTTCCCAGCTCGAGAAGGCTACTGAAGTGGTGGGCATCGGCCTCAGAAGGAGACCCCGATATGGCTGCCACTCAGCTGAAAGCCATTGCTAGGAAAAATGTAGAAAGATAAATTAAAATGCAACTGGGTACAGGAAACATGGGAAAGCAGTAAAAAATAGGGAGCCACAGAGGGAAATGTAGGGAAAAAAAAAATTATAGTTGAAGTGGTACAGGGCAGAGTTGGCAGAAGAGTAACAAGTTTTCGGGAGCCAGGCGGGCAGGTGGGCCGGTGGAGGGAGAGACAGAAGGAGGGACAGGCAGGGAGGCGAACAGAGATCTGGGGAAGGGTGGCAGAGATGGAGCAGGATGCACGCGACAGAATGCGTGACTCTCCGCAGCTCCCGGTGCCGGTGGGAGACCTTCACCGCCCCGATGCTTTTCTCTCTGCCTCAGCGGCAGGCACCTCAACGCTCCTCTCCCGTGAGGCTTCCCGGTGGCTCGTACACGTGGCTGACGGATGCACCAAGCTCCCGGCGCTGTGCGCTACTGGCGCGCTCTGTCAGGGATGGCTCGGAGGGATACTTCCTTGCCACGGGGGCTGGCTGTTCCTTGCTGGACGTGGCTGCCTGCGGGACCCCCTTGGATTCCCTCCTCGGACGGTTCACCTTCATCAGCTCCCTCGGGTGGGTGTGCCTGGGCAGACCCTTCCCCAGCTCAAGGGAGGGATTCCAAAATAGGACCAGTGAGCTGGATGGAGGGGGCCATAGAAATAAAACTTAAAAAGCAATAGGGTACAAGACAGATAGGAAAACATGAAGAAATAAAGGCAGGGAGATGGACTGGGGGATACATAGAAACAAACGAGAAAGCAGCGGGGTACAGGAAACAGGGAACAATTTAAAAGCAGGGACAGGGAGGAAGATAGAGGGAGAAATAGACAACAAAATTCAAAAAGTGACGGGGTACGATTCGCATGGACACAAATTAAAAAATAAGGCCGGGCAGCTAGAGAGAGATGTACGTATAAAGAAAATTTTAAAACCGACAGGGTAAAGGAAAGAGTGAGAAGAAATAAAGAAGAGGAAGAGGGAGCCAGATAGAGGGAGGCATAGGTAGAAATTTTGGCAAGAAATGAGGTAAAGAGCAGAGGGAATTTCCTGGTTTTGGCTGGAATAGAGATAATTTTCTTCCTAGTAGCTGGTATAGTGCTGTAGTTTGCATTTAACATGACCATAATGTTGATAAAAGACTGATGATTTAGTTGTCGCTAGGCAGTGTTCATACTAAGTCAAGGATGTTTCAGCTTCTCATAGTGCCCTGGCAGTGGAGGCTGGGAGTGCAGAAAGCTAAGCCAAACAAGCCAAAGGGGTATTCCATACCATAGGATGTCCCAGCCAGTATATCAACTGGGGAAGTTGACCCCTGGCCCAGAGCCATGACACTGTGATCCCTGACACCGTGACCTTTGAGGCTGCGAACCCATGCTGTGACCTTTGACCCAATGGCCCTTTTCACCCTGTGACCACTGACCCCTGGCCCGGTGACTCTCTGACCCCTGGTGGGTGACCTTTGACTTCTTGTCGGTGGCCTTTGACCCTGGCACTTAACCTTTTGACCCTCTGATGTGGTAACCTTTGAGCTTTTGACCCCAAAGGCCTTTGAACCCTATCCTGGTGCCCTTTGACGCCTACCCGGTGATCTTTGACCCCCAATGATGTTTGTCCTGGTGACCTTTCACCTTGGCCCCATGACCTTTGACCCCCAACCCGGTGACCTTTGACCTTTTGACCGCGTGACCTTTGGTCCCAACACGGCAACCTTTGACCTTTTACCCCGTGACCCTTGCCCTCTGATGCCTGTGACCTTTGACCTTTTAACCCCGTGACCTTTGACCCCTGACTCCTTCACGCCGTGACCCCTTACCCAGCCACCTTTGACCCCAGACCCCAACCCCCATGAGCTTTGACCCTGACTTGGTGACCTGTGACCTTTAAGCTTGACCCTTGAACCTTTGAGATTTTGACCCCTGACCCCGGTGACCTTTGACCTTTGACCCCATGAGCTTTTACCCTGACCCAGTGACCTTTGACCCCTGCCCCCAGTGACATTTCACCCCAGACCCCCGTGACCCCTGACTCGGTGACCTTTGACCCCAACCCATGACCTTTGAGCTTTTGAATCCCTGATCCCGGTGACCTTGACCCCAGTGACTTTTGACCCCTGACCCCATGAGCTTTCACCCGGTGACCTTTAACCCTAGTGACTTTAGACCCCTGAGCCCATGATCTTTGAGCCCCTGGCTGTGATGAGCTTTGACCCCTGGGCCTGGTGGCCTATGGCCTCTGAGCCCCACGACCTTTGACCTCCGAGCCCTTGCCTTTGACTGAGTTAAGCACAGCAGTACTGCACATTTTAAAGTTAAAGCACTGCTCTACTGCAACGTTGCAGTTGAAAATGGTTTCTGCCCTGGGAGTAAATTTTTTAACTTTACCTTAGTCTCCGGGAGTAAAGAGCTATGAGCCAGCGGCTAGTGCGGGTTTGTTTTAAATTTAAGTTTTACAATACCAACTTCAAAGTTTTGCAATACCTTTTTACAATTGCAACTTCAAAAGATACACTTTGAAATGACGTCTGCTGTGATAGTAAATTTATTTTTTTTTACGTAAAAACTTCTTTACGTACACTCAGCAGCAATGCCATATTCTATTACCTTTTATTTTATTTAATTTCAACGTTTTATAGAGCATTTTCCACCATAACAGTCTTGTCCACATTCCTCACTGCCATTATGTCCGTCACTGCCCGTTCAGAAGTTTTACTGCCCGAGGTGACGTTACCTCCACGATCCCTGTTCTCAAGCAGAAAACAAGTGAGCTCCACTCCTCTTCACACACTGTCCGTTTCCACACTTAGACATAACAATTATAAATATCATTAGATCACCTCAATATTTTACAAACACACCATGGAATAATAAAGTTACACTCACCCACTTTACAACCCTGGCCTACTCAATGCTGGCCATCTAGTCCAACTCCCCCCACCCTTCGCCCGCAAAATCCTCAACTGTCTTCCAAAGACCATCCGCTGACCAACATAATTCCCTGCGCTGAGTGGCAATTACCATGTTCCAGGGGAGCGCTCCACTGGACCGCCGTTCCCAGGAGCCTTGAAACCCCCCCCCCACCTGCCAAAACCCTGGCCCGAGCCTGACCCCCGTCTGAACACTGGCCATGACCACCGCCTCGCAGAGCAGCTGGGATTAGGGGGAAAAAAAAAAAAAAAACCAACACCACCCAGCTGGGTTTTTTTTATTCTAATTGTATTTTATTTTTTCCTAATTCCCTAACAAACATCTCTACATCCACCCTGCAAGAGACCACTAAAAAAACAGGAGGAGCTGGAAGCCATTGTGCAGCAGGATAGATATGACTTAGTCGCCATCATGGAAACACGGTGGGATGACTCCCGTGACCGGAGTGCTAAAAGCTTTTCAGAAGGGATAGGGAAGGTAGAAGAGGGGGTGGGGTGGCTCTCTATGTTAGGCAGGGTTTGGACTGTACAGAGCTACCCGAGTGTGATGACAAGGTAGAGTGCTTATGGGTGAGGATGAGAGGGAAGGCCGATAAGGCAGATATTGTGCTGGGAGTCTGTTATAGACCGCCCGAACGGGTTGAAGAGACGGATGAATCGTTCTACAAGCGGCTGGCAGTAGTCTTAGAAGCGTGTGCCCTTGTTCTCGTGGGGGACTTCAACTTTCCAGACGCCTGCGGGAAATATGCCACAGCAGAGAGTAAACAGTCTAGGTGGTTCCTGGAGTGTGTGGAAGATAACTTCCCGACACAGGCGGTAGGTGAGCCGGCCAGGGGAGGAGCCTTGCTAGATCTATTGTTTACGAACAGGAAAGGACTGGTGGGAGGTGTGATGGTTGGAGGCCGTCTTGGGCCTAGCGACCATGAAATGATAGAATTCTCAATTCTTGGTGAGGCAAGGAAGGGGGGTAGCAAAACCACCGCTCTGGACTTCCGGAGGGCAAACTTTGGCCTCTTTGAGGCACTGGTTGAGAGTGTCCCTTGGGAGACGGTCCTGAAGGGCAAAGGGGTCCAGGAGGGACGGACGTTCTTTAAGAAGGAAATCTTAACAGCTCAGGACCAGGCTATTCCCCCGTGCCGCAAGTCAAATCGCCGAGGCAAACTAAGGGCCCGGCTGAACGGGGAGCTTTTGCTAGGAGTCAGGAAAAAAAGGAGAGTTTATCATCTCTGGAAGAAAGGGCGAGCCACCTGGGAGGAGTACAGGGATCTTGTTAGGTCATAGAGAAAGGAAATTAGAAAGACAAAAGCTCAGCTAGAACTAAATCTGTCCGCTGTCGTAAGAGACAACAAAAAATGTTTTTACAAATACGTTAACGGTAAAAAGAATCCCAAGGAGAATATGTACCCTTTAATGGATGCGGAAGGGAACGTTGCCACCAGAGATGAGGAAAAGGCTGAGGTACTTAATGCCTTCTTTGCCTCAGCCTTTAATAGGGAGACCAGTTATCCTCAGGGTACTCTGCCTCCTGGGCTGGAAGGTGAGGATGAAGAGCAGGATATACCCCTCCCCCGCCCTTAATCCAGAAGGAAATAGTTAGTGACCTGCTATGCCATCTGGATGCTCACAAATCTAGGGGCCCAGATGGAATCCATCCAAGAGTACTGAGGGAACTTGCAGAGGTACTTCCCAAGCTGCTCTCCATCATCTATCTGAGATCCTGGTCAACAGGGAAGGTCCCAGAGGGCTGGAGGCTTGCCAACGTGATGCCCATTTACGAGAAGGGTTCGGAGGGAGGATCCGGGGAACTACGGGCCTGTCAGCCTGACCTCGGTGCCGGGGAAGATTATGGAACGGTTTGTCTTGAGAGCGCTCACGTGGCAAGTCCGGGACAAGCAGGGGATTGGGCCCGGTCAGCGTGGGTTTACGAAAGGCAGGTTCTGCTTGACCAACCTGATCTCCTTCTGTGACCATGTGACCCGTGTGGTGGATGAGGGAAAGGCTATGGATGTTACCTACCTTGACTTCAGCAAGGCCTTTGATACTGTCTCTCATGGCATACTCCTTGAGAAGCCGTCGTCTCCTGGCTTAGACAAGTGTACTCTTTGCTGGGTGAAAAACTGGCTGGATGGACGAGCCCAGAGGGTTGTGGTGAATGGGGTTAAATCCGGTTGGCGGCAGGTCGCTAGTGGTGTTCCCCAGGGCTCGGTGTTGGGCTCGGTTCTGCTTAACATCTTTATTGACGATTGGGACGAGGAGATCGAGTGCCCCCTCGGCGAGTTTGCAGACGACACCAAGTTGGGACGCAGGGTTGATCTCCCTGAGGGTAGGAAGGCTCTACAGAGATATCTGGACAGGCTAGATCAATGGGCCGAGGCCAACTGTGTGAAGTTCAAGGAGGCCGAGTGCCAGGTCCTGCGCTTCGGTCGCGGCAACCCCGTGCAGAGCTGTGGGCTTGGGGAAGAGTGGCTGGAAAGCTGCCCAGCAGAGAAAGACCTGGGGGTGCTGGTTGGCAGCCGGCTGAATATGAGCCAGCAGTGTGCCCAGGAAGGCCAATGGCATACTGGCCTGCAGGAGCAGGGAGGTAATTGTTCCCCTGTATTCAGCACTGGTGAGGCCACACCTCGAGTACTGCGTTCAGTTTTGGGCCCCTTGGTACGGGAAAGACATTGAGTTGCTGGAATGTGTCCGGAGAAGGGCAACGGAGTTGGTGAGGGGCCTGGAGTGTAAGTCTGATAAGGAACGGCTGAGGGAATTGGGGTGGTTTAGTCTGGAGAAAAGGAGGCTGAGGGGGAGACCTTATCGCTCTCTACAACTACCTGAAAGGAGATTGTAACGAGGTGGGTACTGGTCTCTTCTATCAAGTAACTAGAGAGAGGATGAGAGAAAATGGCCTGAAGTTGCGCCAGGGGAGGTTCAGATTGGATCTCAGAAAAGATTTCTTTACTGAGAGGGTTGTCAGGCATTGGAACAGGTTGCCCAGGGTAGTGATGGAGTCACCATCCCTGGAGGTGTTCAAAACACATGTAGATGTGGCACTTTGGGACATGATTGAGTGGGCACAGTGGTGTTGGGTTGATGGTTGGACTTAATGATCTTAGAGGTCCTTTCATGATTTGATTCAATGCGATTTGATTCTATTCTAGGGAGCAGAACAGAGATATAGCAAGAAAGGAAAAAAGGAAGGGAGGGAGAACAAAGGGAGAGAGACACAAAGACTGGAAAAAGGACAAAGGAATGGAAGAGGGAAAAAAATAGTGATAGGCTGCAGGACAGAGATGGAGGAGTCCAAAAAAGACACAGAGAGCATGACAGAATGAGAGTGAGAAAAAAGGGACAGAGCAGGACAGCACTGGAGTAACAGACAACTGTGACTGATAGGCTGTGAGAGAGATATGGAGAAAGAGAGAAGATAGAAGGGACAGCTAGCTGGAGAGGGAGATACAGTTAGAAAGGATGGAAGAAGGAATGGAGCAGAGAGAAACACGGAAAAGAGAGCAAGAGGAAGCAGGGCAGAGGGCCAGCAATCGAAGAAAAAAGGGACAGGGATCTGGACAGATGGAGAAAAAAGCAGGAGGAACAGATACAACATGATACGATGGGACAGGAAGTAAGAGAGAGCGACAGATGAGAATAATGACAAGAGACAGAGAGACACTGTGAGAAATACACGGGGGGGAGGGGGGGGGAGAGAGAGAGAAGACATGAATAAAAAGAGTAGTGAGCACCACAAAGGGTCAGAGAAAGAGAAGAACAGGAAGAACAGGGACAGTGAGATACAGAATAAAAAAACCCCACATATTATGCACATATTATCCAGTAATCAAGCCCATTTCAGAGTTACACAGTACCTCAGCCCCTTTAAGAAAAGTAACACATTGGCCGAGCCCGTTTGGGCGGCGCACCGCTAGCCGAGCCCGTTTGGGCGGCGCACCGCTAGCCGAGCCCGTTTGGGCGGCGCACCGCTAGCCGAGCCCGTTTGGGCGGCGCACCGCTAGCCGAGCCCGTTTGGGCGGCGCACCGCTAGCCGAGCCCGTTTGGGCGGCGCACCGCTAGCCGAGCCCGTTTGGGCGGCGCACCGCTAGCCGAGCCCGTTTGGGCGGCGCACCGCTAGCCGAGCCCGTTTGGGCGGCGCACCGCTAGCCGAGCCCGTTTGGGCGGCGCACCGCTAGCCGAGCCCGTTTGGGCGGCGCACCGCTAGCCGAGCCCGTTTGGGCGGCGCACCGCTAGCCGAGCCCGTTTGGGCGGCGCACCGCTAGCCGAGCCCGTTTGGGCGGCGCACCGCTAGCCGAGCCCGTTTGGGCGGCGCACCGCTAGCCGAGCCCGTTTGGGCGGCGCACCGCTAGCCGAGCCCGTTTGGGCGGCGCACCGCTAGCCGAGCCCGTTTGGGCGGCGCACCGCTAGCCGAGCCCGTTTGGGCGGCGCACCGCTAGCCGAGCCCGTTTGGGCGGCGCACCGCTAGCCGAGCCCGTTTGGGCGGCGCACCGCTAGCCGAGCCCGTTTGGGCGGCGCACCGCTAGCCGAGCCCAGCCCAGCCCATTTCAGAGTTATGTGCCTACAGAGCTCATTTCAAACTCGTGCAATTACTAGAGCCAGTAACACACACCCTTTCTATTAACCCAGCAGCAGCTACATTTACCTCGAGGTATCTACAACTCTCCCTTCGATGCCTCATTCTAACAGACACTTTCACTTACTTCAACACCTAAGTTTACCTACGGGCACTAAACGCGCATGCTTTGCTCTACACTTGCCTTTGTGATTGCCATTAGTACTGTGATTCTCACAAGGAGACCTCAGTGCCTGTCTTTTTTTCATTTTCTTTTTTTTTTCCTTCATTTGGTCCATTACTGATTCCACATACATTCAGCTATGTCAGTAGTTACAGTCCAATTCTACAATGTACTTTTTCTACAATATATAGAACACACTTATGGCCTCACTGCTCAAATATTTGACACTATTAGTTTTATTCCTCTTTTAAGCATTATTTTTACAAATACATTTAAACTCCAAACATTTAGCATTACCTTCAGAAGAAATGCCACTATTTAGGACCTGCAATTCTCTACAGAGCGGTCCTTTCCACATTCCTCGCTCCCATTACATCCATCGCTGCACGTCCAGAAGTTTTACTCCTTGTGGCAACATTACCTGCATGACCCCCATTCCCGGGCAGAAAACGAGTAAGCTCCGCTCATCTTGACAGACTGTCCGCTTCCACACCTCGGCACAAAAACAGAAATCGAAAAGTATCATTACATCACAAACTACAAAGAGCACCCAAATATTTTACAAACCCACCACAGAAAAATACAGTTACCCTTATGCACTTCACAACCCTGGCCTACTCCATGCTGGCCATCTAGTCCAACTCCCCCCACCCTTCACCCGCAAAATCCTCAACTGTCTTCCAAAGACCATCCACCAAACAACATATTTCCCTGTGCTGACTAGCAATTACCACATTCCAGGGCAGTGCTCCATGGGAACACCGTTCCTGGGAGCCTTGAAAAAAATCGCCCTGCCTGTGAAAACCCTAGCCCAAGCCTGACCCCCATCCGAACATTGGCGATGAACATCGCCTCACAGAGCGGCCAGGACTGGGGGAAGAAAAAAAAAAAAAAAAAAACTGGCTAGGGGGAAAAAAAAAAATTCCCCAGCTAGGGTTTTTTTATTCTAATTGTATTTTTTTTCAATTCTAATTCCCTGGAAAACATCTCACCTGTACAACCTGAAAGGAAAAAAAAACATTAAAAAGTCAAAACACATAACCCTACAAGGTTACACACATTCACAACACACTACGCATTGACATCGCATGCACACCAGCCCTCGCTCTCAACTCATCCATCCAACAGCCTGCCATTCTCAAGGGGCCATGGCCCTGTGCCTGCGGCACCAGGGGGCTCAAAAATGGCCCTGCCTGCCAGAACCGTGGCCCAAGCCTGACCCCCGTCCGAACATTGGCCATGAACACCACCTCACAGAGCGGCCAGGACCAGGGGAAAAAAAAAACCACAGCTGGGGGAAAAAAAAAATATCCCCTGGCTGGGGATTTTTTATTCTAATTGTATTTTAATTTTTCCTAATTGCCTAACAAACATCTCTACATCCACCCTGCCAGAGACCACTGAAAAGCTAAACCACGTAACCCCACAAAGTTACACACATTCACAACACACCACTCATTCAGATCACACACACACTAGCCCTCACTCTCAACTAACCCATCCCGCAGCCAAAGGGTGTCAAGGGGCCATCGCCCCTTACTCACAGCACCCGGGGCCTCAAAAATCACCCTGCCTGCAAAACCCCCGGCCCCAGCCCAACCGCCTTCCAAGCTCCCCACAAACTATCCTTCCATTACAGCAACGCTTCAACACACACCATCTGCACCATACACAGATTTTCAACCAGATACTTAGCTTCCATAGTGGCACATGTCACAGTCCAACCTCCGTAGCAGCCACATCGCCTAAATGCGAGGTTCCTTCAAACGCCTCGTGGCCTGTGATCACCTGCAAAACCAACACACAAAACTCTTGAATATGCACTTCACCCTCGGCATAAAAAGAAATCTTCCACAGCTCCAAACACCTGCTTCCCACCAATTCCAAAAACAAAAACCTCAATGCCTTCACCATTTCTAGAAGCTTACCACAAAGTGTCCACATAAACAATATTAACACCCACGCCCAATTACTGCCTTACTATATTCTACCTCACAATCTACTTGCAATCCACTCCCCTACTGGCATGCAATGTCTCAAAAAACTTTTAACCCTCGATGCTAGCAATCTAGACATATCAACATTTCACCCATAGACTCTTATCACTGTTCCACCTACCCCTGACTCTACAGCCCCGGGCAGAGCAGCTCCAAGCCAAGTGCACCCATGCACAGACCAACACAACACAGAACACTACAGACAAGGCGATTCAAAAAGAGAGAGAAAACTCTCAGCAAGAAGAATGACCCCCAGACGGGAGGTGCCATCCAGCAAATTGACCTACAGCGCCCAAAACCACGAAGCAAGGAGGCTCTATGACAGCCCCAAAGAAGAAGCAGCAAAAGTAACGGCCCGTTACAAGATGGTACTGTCAAAACCAAGATGATGGATGTGCCAGAAGCCTGGCATCAAGACCTAGAAACATCAAGGTGCAGGGAAGAACTCCCAGTCCAAGACAACACACGGCTAGAGAGCAGAGCTGCTAAAGCAGCCCGGAAGAGTGCTGCAAAAGAGAACCAGCGGGAACCTTCTGACACCAATCCACGCTTTACAGCTCCGAGCACAAGAAAAGAAGTAGATGACTGGCACAGTGCCGATGAGTAAGGGCATTCGAGACCCTAGGGACGGTGCCCAAAGCGCATGCCACGCTCCTCCGGTGCAAAGAATGATGATGGCATTGAGACTCGAGGAAGGCCTAAGCACAGAAAACAGACTACACAAACTACACACCACCACAGACATGGGCTGGAACTGCCCTGCCCGGCACACACTGGTCTCGGGCTGAAAAGCAACCCGCTCCCTTCATCTGCCCAAACAGAACTGCTCCTGGACAGCCCTACCCTCCTACTCTCACTTTAAAACGCCTCCTGGCAATTCCCAGCTTCATCCCTCCCTCCCAGCCTCTCCCCAGCCCGGGGCCCTCAACTGAGCTTTCAGAGGGCCGAGGGGCTGAATCCATCCTCCACAAAAATCACATAGGCTAACTGGGACCATCTGGCAGTCGCCGGGTTCCTCTTCATCATCTGTAGTGAAGACAAAAAAAAAAAAAAAAAGCAACAAAATCAGAAGAGGCAGCAAGTAACCCATCAGCCAACACCAACTACTTTCCTACTTTCCCAACCCCCCACTTAATCACACACACCACAGCGTTATGCTTACCTGCTCATTCCAGAGTCAGACCCTGCAGCCATCATCACTCATGGTACCTGAGACAGCAAGACACACAAAATTAGCACAGCAGTCGTGAGACTCACCAGGCCCATTCTCCTCCTCCCTAATCCACAGCTCACCTTGAACGCTCATCCCATTCCAAAGGTGGCCCGCACAGCGCCTGCAAAACAAAAGATAAACACTTAACCGAGCAACCACCTAATACTTCGATATTCAACACTGGCCCAGCCCACAACCACCTCACCTTCTCAGACTGCTCATCGGCCTGCGACTTCACCCCTCCGAGGCTGCGTGCACCACCTGCAAAAACCAAAGCAGAAGACGCATGCTGGGAGGCCGCCCAAAACCCTCAGCCTGCCAGACCGATTCCCAACTCCCTCTCCTTTACCTTGGCCGCTCGACCACCCCACTCTGTCGTCAAGAGCTTGCCACGTCAAGGCACACGTACCACCTGCAAAAAACAAACAACAAGGGATGCTTCCAACTTTGCCAACAATGCGACACCTCCAAAGGAACAGTTCCTTTAACCCAGTAATCATGGCTCGCCTTGCCAAGACACCTCCGGTACCGATGGCCCGCTTCGCTCCTTCCTTCGTACCTTCAAAATAAAAGAAAAAAAGAACCCCATCAGCTAGTCACAGAGCCACCGGCTGCATCTTCCCTCTGATTCCACTCACGAACCCACCTTCTTATGCTGCTCCGCCTCCCCTCCTCCGTCGCTCTGTGGCATGCATATTGTCCCTCTGCATCTGAAAAAAAGACATATTGAATGAGTCACCAAGATGCAGAGCAAGAACTTAACAATTCCAGAGGTCTTGATTCCATCTATGAAGACTATCTGGAGTCCAACTAGAGCCTGCCATCTTAGGGGAAATAAAAAAAAGGGCCCAAACTTTAAGCCCATCACATGCAAGACTTAACACCTTAGAGAGTCAAATCCACTTCACTGCCCCTCAACAGCCCCTGCCACATGGCTTCAATCGTCTCCATAAAACACTATCGGCATGGCTGTCCACACAGCCCGCTGATGGCTACTCGAGCCAAGATTACTGTACAACCCTCGCCTAAACAGTCTAGGCACATCAACGTTTCACCCATAGATTCTTACCGCTGTTCCACCTACCCCTGACTCTACAGCCCCGGGCAGAGCAGCTCCAAGCCAAACACACCCATGTACAAACACACACAACACAGAACACTACCAACAAGGTGATTCAAAGAGAAAACTCTCAGCAAGAATGACGACCCCCGGACGGGAGGTGCCATCCGGCAAATTGACCTACAGCGCCCAAAACCACAAAGTAAGGAGGCTCTATGACAGCCCCAAAGAAGAAAAGGCAAAAGTAACAGCCCGTTACAAGATGGTACTGTCAAAACCAAGATGATGGATGCGCCAGAAGCCTGGCATCAAGACTTAAGGATGTCAGGTTTCGGGGAAGAAGTCCCTGTCCGAGAAAACGGATGGCTAGAGAGCAGAGCTGCCAAAGCAGCCCGGAAGAACACCACAAAACAGGACCGACCAGAAGCCGCTGAGACCGATCCATGCTTTAGAGCTCCGAGCACAAGAAAAGAAGCACCTGATTGGCACAGTGCCAATGAGTAAGGGCATTCAAGACCCTAGGGACAGTGCCCGAAGCGCATGCCACGCTCCTCCGGTGTCGACGTGGAAGTCACGGACACTGCACACAATCAATATGATCAAAGCAGATGCCACTTTATTGCCCAAATAGTTTGGTTTATACAAGTATTTTAGTTCCTGCTCATGCGTAAGCCATCTGTTGATTGGTTAACATGTGCTGTCCATGCGCCTAAAACAATAATTTGATAGGATAAGGCCATCTGATCACGCGAATGGTTCCCCCCGCCTGCATCTTGTCTTGTGTCCTGCTTTCAGTTACGTAGGCCCAACTTTGTTCAGCTTTTTGTGCTTATTTCAGCAAACTTTGTAGCAACAGTTAGCCTTGTTCTACTTTTCCTGCTCGCTTCATCAAACTTGTAGCAACAGTTAATCTTCGCTAGGTCCTTGAGGGCTGCTGCCTGCAGAGGCCTCTGGTTCACGGAATAATCAGGTCCATTGTGCCTGGATTGTTCACTATATGTCCATTGTTTCCAAATATCCCACACTCCAGCGCAAAGACTGATGAAGGCATTGAGACTCAAGGAAGGTCTAAGCACAGAAGACAGACTACACAAACTACACGCCACCACGGACACAGGCTGGAACTGCCCTGCCTGGCACACACTGGTCTCGTGCTGAAAAGCAACCCGCTCCCTTCATCTGCCCAAACAGAACTGCTCCTGGACAGCCCTGCCCTCCTACTCTCACTTTAAAACGCCTCCCGGCAATTCCCAGCTTCGTCCCTTCCTCCCAGCCTCTCCCCAGCCTGGGGCCCTCAACTTAGCTTTCAGAGGGCCGAGGGGCTGAATCCATCATCCAGAAAAACCACACGGGCTAACTGGGATATTCCTGCACTCACCAGGCTCCTCTTTGTCATCTGCAGGGGAAAAAAAAACAAACAAAAAACCCAAACCAAACCAGAAAAGGGAGTAAGCATCCCATCAGCCAACACCAACTACTTCCCCAACTCCCCCACTCCTCACAAGCACCACCGCATTACGCTTACACACTCATTGCGGAGTCAGACCCTGCAGCCGTCATCACTCGCGGTACCGAAGATAGAGACACACAAACGTGAAGAGTCACCAGCCCCACGCTCCTCCTCACTAATCCACAGCTCACCTCAAACGCTCATCCAATTCAAAGATAGCCCACACAACACCTCCAGAATGGAAGGTAAATGCTTAACCAAGCAGCCCCATAATACTTCGCTATTCAACACTGACCCTGCCGACTACCACCTCACCTTCTCGGACCCCTCACCGGCATGCAGCTTTGCAGGAAACCTTACAGCAGACTTCACGGTACGTAAAGGGTGCCTATAAGAAACCTGTAGAGGGACTTTTTACAAGGGAGTACAGCAATAAGACAAGGCAGTAACGGCTTTAGTCCTAAGGAGGGTACATTTAGTTTAGGCGTTAGGAAGACGTTTCTCACTAGGGGTGGCGAGGCACTGGAACGCGTTGCCCAGAGAACCTGCGGATGCTCCCTCCCTGGAAGCATTCAAGGCCAGGTCAGATGGGGCTTTGAGCAACCTGGTCTCGCGGAAGGTGCCCCTACCCATTGCGGGGCGGGGGGGAAGGGGGGGGGGGGGGGTTGGAACTAGAGGATCTGTATGGTCCCTTCCAACCCAAACCATTCTACGATTCTATGACATCCAAATCCAACTGCAAAACTCCTCTGAGAAGGGCTGGTGAACCCTCCTCCCTTTCCCCAGCAGTCCCAAAACTTTAGAAACCCCTTTTCTTCTCCTCAACTGTCAGGAAAGGAACCCCACTGCTTCCTGACACCTCCTGCCCTCGGTTCGCACCCCTGAACCCCCTTCAGTGGCAACTCCTCAGGAGCCGCTCTTCTGAGCCACATCCCAAATTCTGGGGGCACCTCCTAACCTACAGCTTCCCAGAGACTCTGAGCTCTGCTACATGCCCACAAAATAAAGTCAAGTCCCAAGGCTTGTAATCTACAAAGGGCCTGCCACAAGCTACAAAGATTCTAGGGACAACGTAGCATTACGTGGGCAATGAGGAAAGGCATCCCAAACCCTGAAGGGCACTGTGCCTCACGGCCCTTCTGCTTGCTTCAGAAATACTAAAACTCCATATACAGATGCATACAAGATGCTCACCCTAACCCCTGCTAAACAATGTCATCATCAGTCCCGTTAAGAGAGATATCAGCAACTTACACAGCATACAGCAGAACTGGTGAAAAAAAGAACACGTTCCTTTTTCAATAAAGCTGGGAATTCCAGGAAAACACAATGCATGAAGAATTAAAAAAACCAAAACCCAACAAACTACGCATACTATTAAACCATCTTTCTACCCCTGAACACTCAAAACAAAATTACTGACCTGAAAAAAAGAAAGGAAAAAAAAGCAGCTGCATACAAGTGTTACTTGCTACCACACATGCTGCTGAACCTTGACTGGTCCTGAAGCTCTTACCTCAGGCAGACACCTCTTCCCAAAGGGCTGAGCCAGCTCCAAAGCTGCAAAAGACTCAAGGAAGAGCTGAGCACCAACACCAGAGAAACCCAGGAGCACAATGAGCTCCCTCAGCAGAGGCTGTAGCTCAAATACCCCGAGCCTCTGCCCACCACCCTTAGTGCAATCACCTGGGAAAGGGGAAGGGCAAACCACCAGAAGTTATAAAGTCAGCTGGAGGAGCAGCAGCACTATTCTCACCTGCCTTAAATTTACAGCAAGCAAGGTCCTCGACAGAGAAAGTAACCCCTCCAGGAAATGACACTACTTGCTCCCGTACTACAGCTATTGCATCAGCAACGTGACCAGGTAGGGAATTAAACTTAGTTTTTCTGGGCTGTAGATAGAAAACGATAGATGCCCTTCTAAACTAGGTAAGAAACTAGCTCATTAAATGCAATGACAATGTTGTTATCAAAATTGATGTGCTTTAGTTTCCTATAAAAAAGCCAAAATGCTCTGGGGTTTTGCTTCATTTCTAGCAAGACTGTGCATACCACCTTACTTCTACCAGAACTACCTTCTGGATAGGAATGAATCAAAAAGCAGAATTAGATCCCTTAAGAATTCCATCTCCAAAATATCTCTGGTTGCAAAATAAATTATTTACTGTGAATAGCCAATGATACAGAGTCCCCCTGAGCGTGTCTCCAGCTGACTCCCTTAACAGAGGTACAAGAGTCCCAAAGCGCAAAAAAAACACCAAAAAGCCATGGAAATACATGGGGGGGACCAGGCAGCAGCCATGCCCCACAAGGACAGGCCAGGGCGGGGGGGCAACGACACCCCCTGCAGTCATGCAGGAAAGGGTCAGCAGAAGCCACACCCCTGCGGTTTAGGGGGGGCAGCAGCCACAAATGACACCAAGAAAACATGGAACTTCAGGGATACACGGCTGGTGGGGGGAAGAGGGTGACACCCCCACCAATCGGCATGGGAAAAAACTCACAGGAAAGGTGGGTTAGATGGATAGTTTGCGGTGGTAAGATACGTGCGCAAGAACATGCACAGTCAGGGGGGCGGGGGCATGCATGAGGTTTACCTTCACCAGGGGCTCCACCCAGGTAATCCACAGTAGGTAAACTCATCTGGGATAATCTGCAACAGCAATTCCACTCTGGGTTCTTGACCCAACACCAGATAATCCACACTGCCTGCCCCATGGGAGGGGGTGCTTCCCACAGGATGGGGCATCTGCTGAGCATCACCACACCCTTAGGACAACACATCTGGAAAATTAAAATCACAAATTGTATTTCAGCATATTAAAAAAATAACACCAAATGAGTAGAGGAATTCCAGCAAAGGGAGAGGCTAGCAGGTGCCCTAATTAGGACTTGAGCTAAACAGGTGAGCTCACAATACAACACATCCTTTAGAAGGTAGACTGATGAAAACTGGTTTGCTGCTAGATAACTGTATAAGTGAGATTTGATAAATGATCATATATTAACATTATGGTTGAAACAGTAGACAAAGGGTAGCTGGGGACATAATTACAAAAGTGTAGTCAAGTGATTAACTAGTAATTATTTATAAGTTTTGCTGGTTTTTGCTCTTATGACTAGAAGTTCCTGTAAGCTAGACGAGAACAATGTTGAAACTGACCACATGTGGTGGAAACTGCATTAAGCTTCAAGATCAAAGAACAAGGACAAGAATAAAGACTTCGAGGACAGCCAACAAGAACTTCAAATGGGTCCGTGGTGGTAAAAGCAGCCCTTTGCCTCAAAGGGATCCTTCATTGCGCGTGATCGGATGTAGGCAGTACTACGATAATCAGTTATAATCATTTTTATGTATACGTATACTAATCTGATTAATATGCCATTAGTTATTCTCTATAACCTGTTTGTGCTAAAGCTGTGGTATGCACGCTAGGTGGAAATATCCCCCCTGCATCCAGCGCTTCGATAAAGAATGCCTGCTTTCTAAAACTCCAAAACAAGTCTTGGAGAGTTTCTTCGACTGGCTTTTCAGTATCAGAGAGGTGTCATTGCAACAAAATGAGTCCAAAGGGGCCTTACAGAGCTAAAAGTGTGCTGCAGGGAAAATTTAAGACCTCGGGAGACATTGTGACAGTAGCAAAGGGCTTTTGAGAGGGACAGGCAAAAGAAGGCTTGAGGCCATGATGGAGTCCAGAAGGGATTTGAACAGACTACAGATGTCCTCAGGGGACTAGGGACTGAACAGAGGTATCCTAGCTAGCATAGAGGACAACATGAGCATTCTGGAGATGAAAGATGGCATCAGGAAAGGTTCTCAGGGAGGGAGAAGGGTGCAAAGTGCACAACAGAGCCAAAAGAGGCTCTGTGTGGGGCACAAGGATGGCCTCAGGAGGCATGATGATGGGAGAAGGGTGCTGAGAGTGAAAGATAGAAGGCAGCTCTGGTACACAATGCAAAACTCAAGGTGTCCCAGCAATGTACAGATGTCCTCAGGGGATGAGCGACTGAATGGAGACATCCAAGATAGCAGTGAATAAGGTAAGAGTGCTCTGGGGCACAATGAAAGCCTCAGGAAGAGTTGTCTCTGAATAAGAAAGAAACAAAGTCTGCTACAGAACTCCAGGATAGTGATGGAACAGAAGGATGCTCGCAGGAAGCATTGTGACAGAAATAGTGGGGTACTGAGGTAGACAGAGACACAGAAGAAGGCTCGAGGGCACAAAGATACTCGGGAGGAGATTTGAACATGGTACAGGTATCATGAGGGAGACTGACCCACTGGAGGCAAGCGAGATGGAAGAGAGGACAAAAAGACTGCTCTGAGGAAGAGGCGATGTTCTGACAAACCAAGAGGGGTGCAAATTACACCCCAGAGATAAAAGCATGCCGAGGAGATCCTCTAAAGCCTGAGGATGAACCAAGAAAAGAGCCCCCCCAAAAATAGAAGTAGACATAGAAAGAAAATTTTAAAAAAACAAAAGGGTACAAGGCACAGGAGAAAAATTAAAAAATAGGGACAGAAAACTAGATAAAAGTAGACATAGAAAAGAAATTCAAGAAGGAAGGCATTAAAGGAGGAAAAAAAATTAAAAATAGGGACAACAAACTAAATAAATGGAGACATAAAGAAAATTCTAAAATTGACAACCTACCCAGGTGTTGTGGTTTAACCCCAGCCAGCAACTAAGCAGCTGCTCGTTAGTTCCCAAGCAGTGATCCCTGCACCTGGCTCCCCATCCCCAGCCAACTCCCCCCAGTTTATATACTGTGCATGACATCATAAGGTATGGAATATCCCTTTGGCCAGTTTAGGTCAGCTGTCCTGGCTGTGTCCCCTCCCAACTTCTTGTGCCTCTCCAGCCTTCTTGCTGGCTGGGCATGAGAAGCTGAAAAATACTTGACTTGCTTTAAGTACTACTGAGCAACAACTGAAAACACCAGTGTGTTATCAACATTTTTCTCATACTAAATCCAAAACATAACACTATACCAGCTACTAGAAAGAAAATTAACTCTATCCCAGCCAAAACCAGGACATCAACAGACAAGAATTAAGAAGTAGGGACAGGAGGTAGATAAAAGCAGATGTAGGAAAAAAAAAAAAGCAAAAAGATTAAGAAAATAAAGGAAAAAATAAAAAACAGGAACATCAAGCTAAATAAACAAAATTTTAAAAGTGACAGCATTTTTAAATTACACAGCACAGACTAGAATAAAATATAAAGACAGTGAAGTGGATAAAAGTAGATAAAATAAAAGCAACAGGACACAAGAAATAAAAAAATAGGGTTAGACATCTTGATAAAAGTAGACATAGAAAATTTTAAGAGTCATAACGTAGAGAACAGATAGGAAAAAAGGAAACAATAGAGACAGAAAAATACATAAAAGTGAACAAAGAAACAAAATTCAAAAGTGAAGGCATTAAGAGAGGAAAACATTTTAAAATAGCAAAAACCCCTAAACAGGCAGTGTGAGAGGCTGAAAGAGTTAATGTCTCAAACATTGTGGTGGGGCAAGTTCTGCTTAACAACAAACTCTGCATAGCAAGGCACCACAGGTGAAAAGAAGCAGATCAGCAACAGGAGGGGGAGGGCATGCCAGAGGGTGCACAGCTCCCTGTTCTGATAAAGCTGTTCTGATATGCCAGCAGGGCAATTCACCAGGCTGTTCTGATATGCTGAGCAGGACAGCTCACCATACAGTGACAAAAGATCATGTTTGCAGGGAAGGGGAAGTTACCCCCCAAACGACTCCCAAGTCCCAAAGGCTCACAAACTGCTCATGACACCTCATTAGCCTAATAAGTTTGAGTGCCTGCCCGAATGAGGGGCAAGGAGTATAAAAGGACACAACCTGAAGCCCCAGGTGTGGAAGCCCACTGGGACTGGACCCCTCAGCTGACTGAACCAATGCTGGACCCAGGACTGGTGAAATCTTTCTCTTCTCTCTCTCTGCCTTGTTTCTCTCTTTCTTTTTCCTTTTCTGTAATCCCTACATCTTATCCCTGTAGACATAAACCATTGACCAAGTCTGGGACTAGGAGTGGATCCAGCTGCCCCTAGGCTCCTCTGTGAGAAGGAGTCTATAAAGCAAAGTGGTCTGCTCTGAACCTCGTGACTTGACAGAAGGGGTCTCCATACTCTCTTCCCTGAACTGATCCAAAAATAAGCAAGGCCTGTAGTACATGTTTGGTGATGCAGGGTTAGCACAGGTTACACAGTTTACTGACGTAGTTTCATGCCAATTTTTGTCGTGAGCGAATAAAGTTGAATTTTGTGAGTTAAAGGATCCCTGGTGTCATATCACTTTAATCCTGACCTGGGAATCGGCAAACCTGAGTTGTCATCCCGAGAAACTGAGACATGACAGACAAAGACATAGAAAGAAAATTTTACAAGCAACTGGGTACGGGACATACTAGAATGGATTAAAAAATAAAGACAGCAAACTGGCTAAAAATAGATGAGGAAAGAAAATTTAAAAGAGATGGGGTACAGGACAGACAGGAAAAAGTAAAAAAAGGGAGTGACATCTTGATAAAAGTAGACATAAACCAGAAATTTTAAAAGCGACAAGATACAGTAAACAGGAAAAAATTAAAAATAGGGACAGAAAACAAGATAAAAGTACACCTAGAAAAAAAGATTTGAAAAGGAAAAGGATTATGAGATAAAAAGTTGAAAAATAGGGACAGGGAACTACATAAAAGTAGACAGAAAATTTTAGAAGTAATGCAGTTCATGACAGGAAAGAATTAAAAATTAGAAACAGTTACTGGATAAAAGAAGACATAGAAAGACTATTTTAAAAGCACAGCATTAAGGAAATAAAGGAAAAAATAGGGACAGCGAACTAAAACAGACATAGAAAGGAAATTTTAAAAGCAATGGAGAGTAAGACAAAGGAAAAAAAAAATATTGATAGGCTGAAAAAGAGATACATAGAAAGTAAATTTTAAAAGTGATGTGGTAAAGGACAGACAGGAAAGAATTAAAAACCAGCAATATGCAGCATCATAAAAGCAGACATAGAAGGAAAATTTAAAACGTGATGGGATACAGGACAGGAAAGAATTAAAAAATAGGGACAGAACTGGTTATCAGAGATAGAAAATTTTAAAAAGTGACAGAATAAGGAAAAATGGAAAATAATGAAAAATAGGGACAGCAAACTAAAGAAATGAAGATGTAGAAACAAAATCTAAAAAGCAACAGGCTACAGGACAGACAAGAAAGTATTAAACAATAGTGACAGCAAACTACATCAAGAAATAGAAAGGAAATTTAAAAGTGATGGAGTGCAAGACAGGAAAAAGTGAGATGGTACAGGACAGAGGCTAAAATTAAAAAAACAAAGACAGTGAATAGGTTAAAGTAGGCATAGAAAGCAAATTTGAAAAAAGTGACAGGTGTCATGGTTTAACCCCAGCTGGCAACTAAGCACCACCCAGCTGCTTGCTCGCTGCCCCCCTGCAGCGGGATGGGGGAGAAAAATCAGAAAAAAAAGTAAAACTCACAGGTTGAGATAAAGACAGTTTAATAGGTAAAGCAGAAGCCGTGCACACAAACAAAGCAAGACAAGGAATTCATTCCCTGCTTCCCATCAGCAGGCAGGTGTTCGGCCATCTCCAGGAAAGGAGGGCTCCATCCTGTGTAACGGTTACGTGGGAAGACAAATGCCATCGCTCTGAATGTCCCCCCTTCCTTCTCCTTCCCCCAGCTTGATATGCTGAGCATGACATCATATGGTCTGGAACAGCCCTTGGGTCAGTTGGGGTCAGCTGTCCCAGCTGTGTCCCCTCCCAGCTCCTTGTTCAGCCCCAGTCTGCTCGCTGGTGGGGCAGGGTGAGAAGCAGAGCAGCCCTCGACTCTGTGCAAGCACTGCTCAGCAATAACAAAAACTTCCCTGTGTTATCAACGCTGTTTTCAGCACAAATCCAAAACGTGGCCCCATACTAGCTACTGGGAAGAAAAATAACTCAATCCCACCCAAAACCAGCACAACAGGGTATGTGACAGAGACAAAAGAATTAAAACATGGGGACAGCTAACTAAACAAACAGACATAGGAAGAAAATTTAAAAGGTGATGGGCTACATGACAGACAGGAATAACTTAAAGACAGTGAATAGGTTAAAGTAGACATAGAAAGAAAAAGTAAAAAGCAACGGGGTACACAATAGTGAGGAAAGAATTAAAAAACAGTGATACACACCTCGATACAAGTAGACATAGAAGGAAAATTTAAGAAGTGATTGGGTACAGGACAACAAAAATAAAATTAAAATAGCCACAGTGAACTAAAACTGAGAAATATGAAGGAAATTTAAAAGTGACACAGGGGCACAGGACAGAGAGGAAAAAAAATAAAAAATAAAGACAGTGAACTGGATAAAAGTAGACCTAGAAAGCAAATTTTCAAAGCAACAGGGTACACAACAGACAGGAAATAATTAAAAAATAGCAATAGGCAGCTTCATAAAAGTAGATGTACCATCATGGTTTAACCCTGGCTGGCAACTAAGTACCATACAGCTGCTCACTTACTCCCCCACAGTGGGATAGGGGAAGAATCGGGAGGGTAAATGTGAGAAACTCATGGGTTGATATAAAAAGTTTAATAATTAAAAAGACTTTTTTAAAAAAGTTGTAAGAGGAAAAAAAAAACCAAACAGCAAATGAAAACAATTGCTCACCACCAACTGACCGATGCCCAGCCAGACTCAAGCAACTGGGTACAGGACAGAGAGGGAGGAATTAAAATATAGGGTCAGGGAGACAGAGAGGGGAAGACATAGAAATTAAATTTTAAAAGTAATGGGGTACAAGGCAGTGCAGAAAAAAATGAAAAACAGGGAGAAGAAGCTGGTTAGAGAGAGGCATATGAAAAATTTAAAAGGCAACAGAGTACTGGGCAGAGTTGACAGAAGAATAACAAGTTTTGAGGAGCCATACACATAGGTGGGCAGGCAGAGAGGGAGACAGAGGAAGGGAGGCAGAGGTGGGCCAGGATGTAGAGGAGAGGACTTGCGACTCACCACAGCTCCTGGTGCTGGCAGGAGACCTTCACCACCCCAATGCTTCTCTCTCTGCCTCTGCCCCTTCCTCCTCCCCAGTGCCGGCTGCCTGACCCTCACGTACTCGGCAGCACGCAGTGGACACCTCAGTGCTCCTCATCCACAAGGCTTGCTTTGATACACAGTGGCTCACGCATGTAGCCAACAAAGGCCAGGGACAGCTCAGAGGGATCCTTCCTTGCCACAGGGACTGGCCATTCCTTGCTGCAGGCACCTACCAGCCAGCCAGACCCCCCTGCACTCCCTCCTCAGCCAGTTCCCCTGCCCAGGCAGCCCCCTTTACAGCTGGAGCCCCTTCACACAGCAGGGCCAGCCCCATCCTCAGCCTCACTGGCCACACCTGGGGCCATCCCAGCCCCAGCTGGAGCCCATCAGGAACAGGGGCCATTGCCAAAGCCCCACAGCACATCATCCCTGCCCCTGCACCTACCCACATCCAGGGAGACAGAGGAGGCAGGAAAAATTTATTCATTAATGCATATAAGAAATCCTGGCAGTGAGTTGGCTACAAGGCTCAGTGCCCAAAGGCAGCAGGATGGGGGGATAAAAGGGAAGAGAAAAGCAGGAGGAAGGACAGAGGGACACAGGCGTGCAAGACAGGGAGCCAGGAAATTGGATGCTGGGAACAAGAGAGGGACAAGAAGCAGGAAAACAGTGTAGAGAGAGAAGAGCAGAGAGACTGAGCAGAACAGCAGGGATGGAGATGGAGGAATAAATAATAGGAATCAGGGGAGAGAAGGGGAAGAGACTGGCAGGACAAGAAGATAAACACAGGACAAGGGACAGGGAAACATTCTCAAGTGATACAGGAGAAGAAACAGCAAGAACTAGAAAACAGAAACAGGGAGCCAGGTAGAGAGAAACATTTCAAAAAGCAACAGCATACAAGAAACATAGGAAAGAGCTAACAAGCAGACAGAGGGAGAGGCAGACGGAGAGGCAGACAGAAAAGGTAAGAAGTGACAGGGTACAGGACAGAGAGGGAAGAGTTAAGAACTAGAGACAGGGAGATGGATAGAAGGAAACATAGAAAATTTTGAAAGCAACAGGGTACAAGAATCAAAAAGTAGGTACATGGAGCTGCATAGAGGGAGACGTTAAGAACGAAATTTGAAAAGCAACAGGGTACAAGAAACACAGGCGAGAAATTAAACTAAGGTCAGGGAGACAAAGAGAGGGAAAAGTAGCAAGAAAATTTTAAAAGCAACTGGGTTTAAGAAACATGCAAGAATTTAAATAGGGATGGAGAGGCAGGAAGTTTCAAAAGTGATGACATACAAGAAACATAGGCAAGATTTAAAAAACAGGGACAGGGAGCCTGATAGAAGGAAACTGTGGTGGGTTGACCTTGCCTGGCTGACGAGTGTCCACCAAGCCACTCTATCATTCCTCCTCCTCAACAAGACAGGAGGGTAGAAAATACAACAAAAAAGCTTGTGGGTCAAGATAAGGACAAAGAGATCACTCACCAATTACTGTCACAGGCAAAACAGACTCAACTTGGGGAAATTAATTTATTGTCAGTCAAAATCAGAGTACAATAATGAGAAATGTGATAAATTTATGTGTTTGTTAATCAAACCAGTTCTGTAAGCCTTGCACAATGTGTTCATTTTTGCAAGGCAGTGTTAGCCTTTGCAAGCAGGTGCGGTTGGAAACTTTGTAACTGCAATGTCTTGCTAAGTGAACAAGATGTATTAGCTGTCAATGCCTAATAAGGAGATATTTTAAAGTACGCATGCTCCAGATGACAAGAAACACAGAAGACTACCACAGCCTTCATCCCACTACTCCCCCAGCAACAAGGCGTGCAATCACAGAAGATACTAAACAAGCCCACGTGGGCCCGGACTCTGGACTCTAACCTGGCAACAAAAAAACTAAAAAGGGGACTCTGAAGGGGGGGGGGGGTGTGCGCCGTTGGTAGAGCGGAGACTCCCCCGCTGCCCAGCGCTGTTTTGCCTGTTTGCCATTTGCTTCAATAAACTTTGATTGGATTACCCATGGGCTGGCGTACAATTTTTTGTCGCCGCTTATAACAAGAAATATGAACAAATCTGAAAAACACCTTCCCCCCACCCCTCTCTTTTCTTCTTGGGCTCATTTTCACTCCTGACTTCTCTACCTCCTCCTACCAAGCAGCACAGGGGGAGAGGGAGCGGGGGGTTGCAGTCATTCCTCACAAGTTGTCTCTGCTGCTCCTTCCTTCTTCGTGTTCTTCTGTTCCAGTGTGGTGTCACTCCCATGGGGCCACACGTCCTGCCAGAAAACCTGCTCCAGTGTGGGCTCCTCTCCACAGCGTCACAGCCTCCTTTGGGTGCATCCGCCGGCTCTGGCGAGGGGTTCCCCATCGGCTTCAGGGTGCATATCTGCTCTGCCATGGACCTCCGTGGGCTGCAGGGGGACAGCCTGTGTCACCATGGTCTTCACTGCAGGCTGCAGGGGAATCTGCTTTAGGACCTGGATCACCTCCTCCTTTTCCTTCTTCACTGACTGTGGTGTCTGCAGGACTGACAGCTTCTGCACAGCATTGTTTTAGCCCTTCTTAAATATCACAGAGGTGCTACCAGCGTTGCTGGTTGGCTCAGCTTTGACCAGTAGCACCTCCATCTTGGAGCTGGAACTGGCTGTGCCCAACATGGGGACAAGTCCTGGTGTCTTCTCACAGAACCCACCCCTGCAGCCCCTGCCCACTCCCCTGCCCCAGCTTGTCACACAAACTCACTACAACAGTGATCAGCTACAGGGCAGAGAAGGGGAATTGAAAAGTAGAAGGGAGACAGAGAGATGGGGCGGGGGGAGGGGGGTAGCAATGGGCTACAGGACTGAGAGGAGGAACTAATAAAAAGGGAGAGGATACCAGACAGAGAAATATTAGTGATGAGCCACAGGGCAGAAGGAAGAATTAAAAAAGGGGACAGTGAGGTAGATGAGAGAGACTGAGAAATACCAAAACCACTGATGATCTAAAGGGGAGAGAGAGGGAAAATAAAGCATAGGGACAGGGAACCAGAGAGAGAATAATAAAGACAACAATGGGCTATGGGACAGTGAGGGAAGAAGTTAAAACATAGTGACAGGGACCTGGAACAAGAGAATCTAAGAAAGTAAAAGTGTATCCAGAATACAGGGCAGAGAAAGGAATTGAAAAATAGAGACACAGCATCAGACAGGTGAGAGCAGCGGGGATTGTGAAGGGCTAAAGGGCAGACAGGGAGGAATTAACAAGATTGGCATAAGAAGACAGACGGATAAATGGAGAAAGACAAAGTAGTGATGGGCTGCAGGGCAGAGACAGAGGATAAAAAAAGAGGGATGGTGACATGCGGAAAACAGACTCCACAATCGGTGATATTGTAAAGTAGGTATGTTTATTCAGCACTGGGCAGCACGGGGGCTAGTCCCACCAAAGTCGTGCGCGCCGTCGGGCCTAATTGTGCAGGTTAAGTACATGTTCTACATACATATTCATTAGATTTCCAAGAAATGTTAAACATATTCATTAGTTTTCCGGGAAACTATTAGCATATGCAAATGTCTTTTACGCAGGCGCATTGAAGGTCTCTGGTGGTCTTCAGGAGTCCTCCGGTGGTCTTCCATAGTCTTCCTCACTTGTCCGCTATTTGACCCTCCTCAAGTGATTTTGCTTTCGGTCACGTAGGCCCATCTTGCTTAGCTTTTTGTGCCTGTTTCATCAAACTTTGTAGCAACAGTTAGCCTTCGATGCGTCCATGAGGCCTGCTGCTTGGGGGTGCCTCTGGCTCAGATTGAACAGCCCCATTGTGTCTCTCGTTCACTATGTATCTATTCTTCTAATTATCCCACACTGCGCAGTATGGTCTTTTACATATTTTGATACATCAGTGCTCGTTAGTGCTCTTATTATCTAAGTTCTCAGTGGTGTAAAATCATATGGTTAGTTTAAGCTAAATTATCTACAAGGATGAGAACAAAGGCAGGAGTTCTTATCTTTTCTGGCCCTATCTATTCAAGCAAGGTCTCTACTTGTGCCTTCTTAACAAGATCGTAAATACATCAAACATTTAATTAAGTTTTGTGATTGTTCATGGTTCCTTCTTGCTCATCACTCCCAAATACCAGTCTCTGACAGGCTTAATCCTTGACGAACACCAGTCTTTGGTATGTAAGGTTACAGAGAAACAATCATAAAGCAATTAGCAGTTTGTTCTCTATATCAATGGGACAGGTCAGAAGTGCAGAGAGAAAAAGAAAACAGAGAGGCAGAACAACAGAGAAAGAGGGGAACTTAGAGAACAAGAAAGGGAGAGGAACAGGAAGAAAAAACAAAAAAAATAAAGCAGTGAGAGAAAGAGAAGGTGGGGGCAGGGAGGGACTGGGATGCAGAAGAGGGGTGACACAGCCCCAGGGGTTCAGGACTCACTGTACCTCCTGCTCTTGGAGCTGCCGAGAGAATCTGACAGTTCACACCTGTCTGTGTCTCTCTCCCTCTCCCTTCCTCCTCTGTAGCTGCAGTCACTTGACTGTCATCCACCTAAGAGAATAGATTGGTGCCTTACAGCTCTTACAATATGAGGCTTCCTAGAAACACAGCCTCACATGCACACACACACTACATGACTGCACTGTGGTTTTGGTTACGCATACAGACCCTGCCATGCACACTGGTGATCGGATGTGCTGAGGACTACACTAAGAAGGATCCATCCTCACCTGGAGAGGCAGGTTATCTCCTGTATAGAGCTGCTGGCTGGATCCTCTTTATTTTATTCTTCAAATAAAAAATATTCTTCAAATGCAGGCCGCTACGGAATCTTGCCATGGCAACCATGGCAAAACGGTGCCAGCTGACATCCAGCTGAGAGAAGAAAAAAAAACATTAGCACAAAGCTGGGTAGGAATCCAAAGCTGCCTTTTTTTTTGTGAAGGTTTGTGAAGACAGTACGACTGAGCGGAGGAAAAACTACTTTTGCGTCATCTTCGGTACGGTTGTTGACACGGGCCACTAGAGCTTTTGCATTTTTCAGACGACTGTGCCTTTTTTTTTTCCTTTCTTTTTTGACTCACTGGCAACTTCACTTTCACTAGAACTCACTTTCCTAGATACACGCAGGTGACAGACATAGAGACCTACCGACATTTTCTCAAGCCTTAGTACAGCCGAGGCTTCATCACCCTATACGTCCCAAGTTGAGTATCTTTGCTAAAGAGCACAGCAACACATCTGTCCTTGTGAACTGCCTCGTTGCAAAAAAGGAATCATTTTTTCCAGGCCGTTGCTCCAAACGGGCAAGATCTTTTAAAACCGCAGTTGTGCCACCAAACCCGCTCAGGGTCCCTCCTAGCTTTTGACCACCCTGAGATTTAACAGGCACACGCTCCATTCCATCTTCCAACAGCAAAAATACGTTAACGCTCTCGGACCCAGAGCGCAACCCTACGGATGTCCACGCACACACCCTGCCGTTTTGATGAGGAGCCACCGAGCATCCCTGCGAGCACAGCTGCACGCGCCAGATCGGTTTCCCCTACGCCGCGAGTTACCGGTTCCGGTGAACGTAGTTTCTGACGCTTTAAACCGAAAACCGTATCTCGACGCTTCGCCACAGTAGAAACGACCCATCGCCAGAACGCTACAAAAACGCAGTAACACCAATTGCAAACCCACAGCAGCAACAGCTCCAGAAATATTTAGACCAGGAACAAGGGAGAAAAATAAAACAGCTTCATCTCACGCACAGGGGAGCGGCAGGCAGAGAAAAGGGTCGGCATTCTGAGCCCTTACACAAAACGGGCATTCTCCTTCCGTTCCTCAGCCCGTCCGTTAAGGTCTAAATACCGCAACACTACTACGGCAACGTCGAGAGCAGGGAACAGCAGCCCTGCCGCTGGACTTGCCGCTGACCCACGCTATTTACGTAGCGGGACGCGTACGCAGAGGGACACGTTTTGCCACACGCAGCCCTGAACTTCCTGAAAATTTACGTTTACCAAAAAAAGCCATTTGGAACATATTGCCAAACAACATTCGGCAAGAAAGCTTTGATGCGTTTGACACACGCAAGTTTTTGGTCACTTGCTATTTGCTTCCTGTTGCTGCTGCTGTTCTTCCTTCAGAAATTCTACTCGTAGCCCAGTTATTCACTACCGGTTCAAGCATTTGCCTCCCTGGTATTACCAGCACATTCACAGAGGCAAATAACTTACTTGCTCTTCTACAATTATCCAAACGACAATTACAGCCATGAAAGAGAAGGAGAGGTCAGGCAGCAGAAGAGCTCTGCAGGCTGGCACCAGTCAATATTGCACTCTCGAAGAACAAACAACAACAAAACAAAACCGTGACCCTGTATCCTTCTTCCCCCCCCCCCCCCTTCTTCTTTCAGAGCTCATCCCTGCCTCAGCATTTTGTCTTGTCAGAGCATGAAGCGCAGGTGATCCGTACCCTGACGACTTTTGCGTGTGATGAATGCCTGTTCAGAAATAGTCCAGATCTGCAAGACTGGTGTCATTTCTATGGTTTTAATCATCATAACTCAAATTTTATTTACTCACGCATTTGTGAGGAAACTAATTAACTTTCAGACACTGCCTCTCCTTTTTTTGAGGGGTGGGGGTGGAAATGTGTTAGAGACTGAAAAACATTACGACTCAGAGCTCCCAACCACGAGGGAGTGGTGGAGAAATCAATGAAAGCAAAGACCAACAGCAGCAACATCAACTGAAAGTTGGCTTTCATTCCGATCACGTACTTAAGCGACTCTCCTTGCAAGGCTGTGCCTCGGTCCTAGGAATGACTAGTCCCTTTTTGGAAGGACAAACTTTTTCACTTAAAAGTCCTAGACTGAAGACTCCGCTGAACGGAATGGGGATTGTCCCACGGGACAACGTGCCATCAACACTCTTAATGGGGAAGGGAAAAAAAAAAAAAAAACCCAAACAAATAAAAATCAAGTACCAGTTCCCATCATGTTTCACTCATTACATTTCTACTGGCATCTAGGTGCTCAAAAACGAACTACAGGGACACCACATATTCCTAAAAATTCAGTTATACATAAAAAAGTAAAAGGCTATTTCCAACTTGCCCATAAAATCAGTATGAACAGAGAGAAGAGAAACACTCGACCCCCTAAAGAAGCTAACAGGCAGCTCTGAATTTACCAGACAGGAAATTTCATTCTTTCACCTGAACCAAAAACACATCACGGGACCAGTTCAGGAACAGGGCACGATCTGTTAACGGCAATTTTTCCATCAGCTTTTCGGCACTAGCAGCAAATTTGCCTTCTCTGTGGGTTTAACGTGGAGCATCTGTAGTGCCCTCGAACTCGCAAGTGTTTCTCTCCGCTCCCCCAGCCCGATACGTGCGATTACCTGAGCAGCAAGCGGAATTAACCGGGCAGGATTTTCTTCGTGTGACGCGGAAGGTGACGCTGGGAGAAGAGGAGACAAAGAAATGAACCTGCTTGTCACACCCAGCCAACGGTGAAAAGACAGGGGAGGATTCTGCCGGAAGGGCTCTGCACCCCAGGAGCTCCCGCCAGCCGGTTTCTCTCCCCTTTGCCCGGTACCGAGGGGACGACGACACCTCGCCCGCGCCCCCTCGCAGGGGAGGCTGCCCCGGGAGAGCCGGGGGACCCCCACCTCGCTTCTGCCCGTGGGAATGGACCGGGAGAGACCCTCCACGCAGAGACAGGAGCGTGGCGTGGATTGCATGCCCGAGGGAAGAGGCCGGGCTCCCCGCTGGCAGAAGGACAACTCACCTCCCTGCTGCTCGGAGCTGCTTGTTGCGGACAGCCCTGCCCGCGCCCGGCCGCTCTTCCGCCGTGCTGGGAGCGCAGTCCGGCCGACGGACGCTCCAGCGAAAAGACGCTCCAGCTAATCGCGCCCCCTGCTCAGTTACAGCCGCAGGTACTTTCGCCTCTGGCTAATGCACGCTCCAGACAGCGGACACCCCGCCTCGTTCCAGCTCCCGCTTGCTACAGTTCTGGCTCGTTGAAGCCCCAGCTCCGCACTGAAGCTCCGGCTGATTTCAGCTGCTTCTCCTTACAAGCTCCAGCTACGTGCAACGGTCTGGGCTTTCCATAAGGTTGCGTATCAACTGCTGTCAGAACTGGAGCATTAGGATTAAACAGCAGAGTTACACGCCAAGTAAATATTCGTTAAGTTTGGGCGATTAATTACTTAATAACTATTCTGAGCAGCGCAGAAAGAAGAGCTGGACTCAAAGAGGGCACGTGGGGTCTGAAAAGCGCCTTTCCCCCCCCGCCCCAGACCATCGCAGATGTTGAGCTCGGCCGGCTGCGTGCCGGCCTCCCGAACTTCGGCGTCCGACACAACCAGACCCCCATCTACGGGGAGGGACCACGCACCCTGCCCGCCCCCCGCTTCCCCCCGCAGCCCCCAACACCCTCCCACCCGCCTGCAAAACCAGCCAAGCCGGCTCCCGCTTTTGGCCCCCACACCACCTGACTCGGGGCCCATTTGGGAGCCAAAAAACCCGGCTGCTGAGCCTGTTCTCAAGGCCCAAACACGCAGGGCCGGACCTCTGTTTCTGGGCCCAAAGCCGCGCAGCTCGGTCTGTTTCCGAGCCCCCAAATCAGCCACGCGAGCCTGTTGTCAAGCCCCAGGAACAGAAAACTTGTTCTCCATTTCTGACCCTGCAGTGCCCACGGGCGACGCCGAGCGTAGCCACCCCACAGCCCTGCACCCCCGGGGCCCCACGCGCAGTTTCGGGGAGTGCTCGGGACCTGCAGAGGGCCCGGCCCCACGCCTCTGCAGGGCAGCCCCAGCACAGGCAGGGCGTCGCTTCTCGATTGCCGTTTCAGGCTTTATTTCCCCGCCATCACCGGCACGGCCAGGCCCCCCACCCCAAACCTCCCAGCCGAAGCACCCCCGCGGGTAGCCGGGCCCAGCCACCCAGAAAACAAGAAAACCAAAGAAGGGACAACAAGACAGACAACGTGGGGAAAGGCAAGGAGAAGGACACAGAAACAGAGAGAGCGCGGGAGGGATAGGGAGCAGGACAGAGAGATGGAGCAAGAAAGGAAAAAAGGACAGGAGGCAGAACCAAGGGAAAGAGACAAGGACGGGGAGCAGGACAAAGGGACGGAAGAGGGAAAAAAATTAGCGACGGGCTGCAGGACAGAGATGAAGGGATTAAATAGACACAGGGAGCATGACAGAAGGACAGAGAGGAGACAGACAAAAGGGACAAAGAGCAGGCCAGCATCGGAGGGGAAAAAAACCCAACTGCGATGGGCAGTGGGAGAGAGATACGGAAAAAAGAAAAAAATACTGAGGAACAGAAAAAAGAAAGCAGCGACAGCTAGCTGGACAGGGGGACACCGTTAGAAAGGGCGGGAGAGGGAACGGGGCAGAGAAAGACAGACAGAGAAGGTAGTGAAAGAAAGCAAGGCAGAGGGACAGCAAGGCGGGGCGGGGGGGGGAAGGGACAGGGGTCTGGACAGAGATGGAGAAATAAGCAGCAAGGACAGAGGAAAAGAGACAGAAAGAGGGACAGGGAACATGGCAGAGAAGGAAAAATCAGGACAGCGGCAGGACGGAGATCAAAAACTGGGACGGTCCTCAGGACAGAGAGGAATACGAATACGAGCAGGGAGCAGGACAAAGGGATACAGCGAGAAACGACGGGACAGGAAGCAAGACAGAGCGACAGACAAGAACGATGACAACGAGAGAGAGCAAGCGAGAAAGAGAAAGACCGTGAGAAGCACGGGGCGGTGGGGAATTAGAAAGCGAGGTATCAGGAGCCCTGCAGAGAGAGGGAGGGTGAATAAAAAAGGGGCAGGAAGCAGCACAAAGGGTCACAGAGAGTAAGAGATGACCAGGAAGGAGGACGGGGCCAGTGAGATCCAGAATGACAAAAATAAACAGCAACAGCGAGCAAGACAAAGGGAGAGAGAGAGAAACAGAAAGTAGGAAGAAGAGAGATAGGAAGGCAGGGACACAGAGCAGCACATAGAGGCACAGAGAGGAAAAGAACGCCAGAGAACAGGCCAGAGAAATTGGGAGGCGGGGAAAGAGGCGGATGCAGATCAGGACAAGGAGATGGAAAAGGAAAAAACAGCAACTGGCTGCAGGACAAAGACGGGGAGGGGCGGGGGGGGAGGAAGAGGGAGTAGGACAAGAGAATAGACAGAAGAGGAGAGGTACAGGGAAGCAAAATTAAAAAAAAAAAAAACAAAACCAAATGTCACAGCAGCATGAGAAAGCGAGGGGGAGGGAGGGAGCGACCGGGACGCACAAGAGGAGCGACAGGGCCCCGAGGGCCCAGCACTCACCACAGCTCTCGCTCTTGGAGCTGCCAGGAGGCCTTGCCAGCTCAGATGCTTCTTTCTCCTTCTCTCCTGCCTTCCTCTTCTGTAACTCCAGTCGCCTGGCTGTCCTCCACATAACGGAACACGCGAGCGCCTCGCTGCTCTTACGAGATGAGGCCCCCTAGACACGTAGCCTCGCTCGCTCGCTCACTACGTGGCCGTACCGCGCTGCTGGTCATGCATACAGACCCCGGCGGTCTGACCTGCTGTGGACTACGAGGAGGGATCCTCCCACACCCAGAGAGGCAAGCTCTCTCTTGCCCGCAGCGGGACGCAGCTGCCGGCCGGCCTTCCGTTTCTTCTTCTCTACCTTTCTGTGGCCTCTCCAGCTTCAGCAGCTCCCGTCCACAGCCAGCAAGCGCTCCGCCTGTCCCTCTGTGCTCCCGTGCCGCGAGGAGAGGGAGGCCAGGCAGAGACAGCCCACGCGAGCCTGAGGCTGCCGCAGTCAACGGCATCCCCGGGGACGAGCGGACAACCGCACTCACAGCGTGGCCTCTGGGAGAGGGAAAGAGGCAGCAGTGACCGTTATTACCGTAGCTCGACCCTGGCCGGAGCCCCTCCTTCCGCAGGGGCTTCCGCAGACGCCGCTCGTTCCCCGCGCCGCTGCTAACGGCACCCACGTTCAGGGAGACTCGAGAACATCGGAGGGCCAGCTTGCTGCCCTCACGACAGGGCTCGGGGGCTGCCTGCGGCTACAGCACGGGCTTCAGGGGAGGGGCTGGAGCTGGGGGCAGCCGCACGGGCCGAGCGGGGCCGGGGGAAGGCGCCGGGGGAGCTCCGGCGACTCGGGGAGGCGCCCGCTGGCCGCGCCTGGGGGGTGCCCGCCTCCGTCCCCTCTTCCCTTCTATCGGCTCTCGGGGAACCGCCCGGCGCTGCCCTGGCCCGGCTCGCCTCCGGCGGACCGGGAGCCTGCCGCGGCGGCCGCTTCGCAGCTTCCCGTCCCGCCAGCCCCGGGCGGCCGGCGGGCAGGAGGCACCCCCCCGCCACCGCCCCGGCCCCCGCCGGAGGGGATCGCTCGCCTCACCCGCGGTCTCGGCGACCGCCCGCCGCCGCCACGCTGCTCCCGGACACCGCGCATGCGCCGGAGGGGCCGGAGCCGGCGAGCGAACGCCGGGCTGCCCCACGCGCAGGACGGCGCATGCGCCTGGGAGGCGCGTCCGCACGGCTGGTCGGGGAGCGGGCGCGGCGGGAAGCCCGCGGAAAACCACGCGAAACCGGCAACGCTCCCGAGTCTGACCTGGTCGGACTCCGGGGGCCGCGGCGGCAGCGAGGACTACGCCGCGCCCGAGAGCCGCGCTGCTGCCCGGCCGCCGAGTCCGCGAAAACTACAGCTCCCGGCATGCCCCGGGAGGCAGCCCGCCCTGCTGCCTGACCCCGAGGGGACGCCGCTTCCGTTTCCGCCCACCCCCACGCCGGCGCAGCCGCAGTCCCCGCCGAGCCCCCAGGGCCGGTCCGGGCGGCTCCAGCGCGCTCCCGCCGCCGCCGCCGCGGCACGGCGCGGCCCCCCCCCCGCCCGGCTCCAGCTTCGGGCAGCGCCCGCCGCCGCCGCCCCGGCACGGCGCGGCCCCCCCCCGCCCGGCTCCAGCTTCGGGCAGCGCCCGCCGCCGCCGCCGCCCCGGCGGGGGGGGGCCCCCCCCCGCCCGGCTCCAGCTTCGGGCAGCGCCCGCCGCCGCCGCCGCCCCGGCGGGGGGGGGCCCCCCCCCGCCCGGCTCCAGCTTCGGGCAGCGCCCGCCGCCGCCGCCGCCCCGGCACGGCGCGGCCCCCCCCCGCCCGGCTCCAGCTTCGGGCAGCGCCCGCCGCCGCCGCCCCGGCACGGCGCGGCCCCCCCCCGCCCGGCTCCAGCTTCGGGCAGCGCCCGCCGCCGCCGCCCCGGCACGGCGCGGCCCCCCCCCGCCCGGCTCCAGCTTCGGGCAGCGCCCGCCGCCGCCGCCCCGGCACGGCGCGGCCCCCCCCCGCCCGGCTCCAGCTTCGGGCAGCGCCCGCCGCCGCCGCCGCCGCCGCTCCGTGCGTGCGACACGGACCCCGCCGTCCTCCTCGGGGCTTTCCCCGGGACCCGCCGGGCGACTGCGCAGCCCCGCCACGGGGCCCGGTGAGCACCCCCCCCCACGCGCACGTGCTCCCAGCCGCCCCCCCCCCCTCCCTCCCCGCGCGCACGTGCTCCCAGCCCCCCTGTGAGCCCCCAGCTCCCCCCCCGCCCCCGGCCTTCGGCACAGGCGGCCCCCACCTCCCCCGGGACACCCCCGCCTCCGACGTTCGCCGTCCGAGGGGCGCCCGGCCCTGCTCACCTTCTCCCGAGGGGCAGCCGCAGCCCGGCCACGGCTCCGCTCCGCTCCGCTCCTGCCTGGGCTCCCACCGGCCCCGCCCCGGCCCCGCCCCGGCCCCGCCCCCGGCAGCCCCCCCTTTCCAGGGAGGGGCCGTCCCCATCAGCCTCACTG
The DNA here is from genome assembly GCF_964188355.1 of Buteo buteo. NCBI lineage: Eukaryota > Metazoa > Chordata > Aves > Accipitriformes > Accipitridae > Buteo > Buteo buteo. The sequence goes on from NW_027439376.1 coordinate 101,914, forward strand.
CCCGCACCTGCGGCTCCTCCAGCCCCGGCCCGCAGCTGGGGGACCGAAATCCGGAACAAAACTCCTCAACACCCCTGGGAAGTTAAGCAGCAGGCACTTCCTCGATTGAATGAAAGATGGCAAGAGTCATCTCATTTGGAAGAGGTGTTAACTGGGGTCAAAATACAGATTTTAATACCCATCTTATTTTAGTTCTAAGACTTGGCGATTGCCAGGTATCATCTTTTCCATTTACCCAGGTCCACCAGCGAGGCCACAAGGGAGATTTCTTCCAGAGAGAGGATAGAGTTATTAAGTCTAAAGTCCACGATTTGCTTTTCTCCTTCATGAAAAGATGAGTGGATCATTTATCATCACTAGTCACCCAAACAGTTAACCCTGAACTTTTCACCTGTCCTTTAATACAGTCAACTCCAAGCTAAATTTTTTCCGTCATTAAGAGGGGACCAAAGATCATTTAAAATATTATTATACTTTCTACAAATACATCCCCATCTTAGAGCTTTAGCTACTAGAGAAAGTCTTTGGAGTTTTGGGGTCAGAGGAGCTGCAAGTATAAACTTTCATACAGCTCTGTTGAGGATGTGTGATTTTTCTCTGGTTGTCTAAAGCAGTCTAAATTTCCATAGACGGTCCCGACTCTGGGTGGCTCTAACAAGGATCCTGGAACTCCAGGAAATTCTAAACAGCGTTTTATATTTCAAATATGATGCCAAGTTCCTTTTTGCACTTGTCTCTACGGTTTTGGCAACTGACAGCCCCAAGGGGTGCCCGTACAAGTGTCTCCCGAAGGGCGATTAAATTAATTCTTTTGTCCACGAGGTGGATGGTTTGGTAATGTTATAATTCACAACGCTCTAATTCCTTCTTTCAAATTTAAAAAAAATAATTGCCTTTTAAATCCATCCCATTTAATTTGCTAAAATGATTCTCATTGTTCTGCATCTTTTCTCAAGTTTTGGTTAAATTCAATGTCAATATTCTCCACGGAACTAGATTTTCATCTGACTTTGGAATCGGAAGGCAGCCTGTTACTGAGGTTAAATTTTGTGTCTTTACCAAACTTTGAATCAATTACAAAACTAGATTATTTTTTTTTTTAATCCAAATTACAAAAACGGTTAACATCAAGATTAATAGCTCAAACAATAATTGTTTCATTTTGTTTATCTCATGTTTAGAACCCCTCAAAAAAACCCACATAAACCCTATACACACACAAAAAGATTACTGCCCTCGACAATATTCCTAATAGCAACCCCAATAGTATAAACTTTACACAACTGTTTTCCCAAATAGATAACGTGAAACTTACTTATAGATTTTCAGGTTTAAAGGGCCAGTTTCTTTAGACTTCCAATTTCTTGTTGGTGCTTTCTTTATTCTTGAATAATGAAGCCAAGGTTCTTCTCCCAGACCTTTACTGCTATAAGGGTTGTTAAAATGACTCGATACGGTCCTTTCCACTTCTCCGTGATTTTATATATATTCAATCTAATCTCCCGGTCGGAAGGGATGCGCTGCTACGTCCAATTCTAAGGGTCCAGCTGTGGAGACATACTGACAAAGTTCCTGAAAAGAATTGCTTAAAGAAATCATAACACCTTTTAAAAACCTATCTCCAAAGGCATTCAAGATACTCAGAACATAGGACTCTTGATATGGTCTTTCATACAATATTTCATAGTGACTTCAATTTGCTTTCTCTTCTGGCTATACTCTGATTCTTAATAGAGCCATGGGTAATGCTCTAACCCATGTGAGTGAGGTTTCCTGACAAATTTTACTCGACTGTTGCTTAAGGGTATAGTTCATTCTCTCTCTCTCTTCCCCCCCCCCCCCCCCCCACTTGCTTGTGGTCTATGTGGGGTGTGATAGTCTCAATCTATAGATAATACTTTGCTCAACTCGTCTCCTAATCTTTGCTATAAAATGAGGGCCATTGTCAGATGACATTCTTACAGGCACCCCACATTTTGGTATTATCTCTTTGAGCAAGACTTTGACTACTTCCCTTGCTTTCTCGGTGCGACAAGGGAAAGCCTCGGGCCACCCAGTAAAGATATCAACTAAAACTAGGATAGATCCTTCTTTTCAAGGCAATTCTATAAAATCAATTTGCTAATATTCTCCTAAAAAAATTTCCTTCTTTAATAATCCCAAAGATGATCGTATTACTGATTCGGGGATAATTTTATATATAAATTTCACATCCGCTTATAATTGTTTAAGCAATCTTTGTCATATTTCACTTTCTGTTCCCCAGTATACTTTGTGATGTTCAGCTCGGGCAACTTCTCTTATTATTGTGGGTGGGACTATTATTTGACCTGTCGGTGTTACAGCCTATCCTGTTTCATTTTGTTAGCCTGCCATCTAATAATTAATTCTTCATCTTTTTCATTATACATTGGAGTTTCTTTAGGCAACTTTATACTTTTCTCTGGAACTAGTGCTAGGATGCCTTTTTCCGCAGCCTCTTTAGCAGCTTTATCGGCCAGTCGGTTACCTGCGTTCGGACCGGTCTTACCTAACTGATGTGCTTTACAGTGCATTATCGTGACTGCTGTTGGTTTTTGAATGGTTTCTAACAATTTCAGTATTTGTTCTGCGTGCTGAATGGTGGTTCCTTGCGCAGGTAACAGTCCTCTTTCTCTCCGTATCGCTCCATGTGCGCGTACTGCTCCAAAAGCATACTTTGAGTCTGTCCAAGTGTTGACTCGCTTTCCTTGACTTAGTTCCAGAGCTCGAATAAGAGCTATCAATTCAGCCTTTTGGGCAGATATCGTCGAAGGCAAAGTTGGCAACGCAATTACCTCCTCAGTAGTTATTGTCTATCTTGATAAACGTTTTCCTTCACAGATGGAACCGCTTCCGTCGGCATATAGTTCCCAATCCGTTTCTTCTAGCGGCACATCTCAGAGATCCAGTCGGCTGGAGTAAACTCTTTCGATTGTCTGCAAGCAGTCACGTTCCAGTCCTCCTTTAACTTGATCAGTTGTGGAAAACGCAACAGGGTTAACGGTGGTAGTAGTTTTTAGGTAAACATCATCTTGTTCCAGCAACACCACTTGGTATTTCAGCATCCTGCTAGGGGATAACCAATGCCCCCCTTTCTGTTTTAGCACAACAGTTATCATATATGGGAAACGTACAGTAATCCTTTGTCCTCAGGTTAAACTTACGAGCTTCCTGGATCAGTAGCACAGTTGCAGCGACGGCTCTCGGACGACCAGAGCATCCCAGACTCACATTACCTAATCGCTTCGAGAAGTAGGCCACAGCTCGCCCACTTGGCCCTAGATATTGGGCCAGGATACCCAGAGCTATACCTCTTCTTTCGCAAGCAAAAAGTTCAAGTGTCTTTGTGAGATCTGGCAGGCCTAGGGCTGGCACCCCTATTACAGCCTGTTTCAATTCTTGGAAAGTAGCTTTCTGGGCATCGGTCCAATCCATTGTTTGAGGTTTTGAGCTGCTCCTATAAAGGTCAGGCCAGCAAGCCACAATTTATCATCTACAGGTGACACCACTCGACCATTCCCGGAAATGCTCGTCATTAATTTTTTTCGTCTTAGGTTCGGGGAGACGACAAATTGCCTCTTTTCTCTCAGTTCCCAATTGTCTCTGTCCTTTTAGGATTTTAAAACTCATTTACATAAGTTTCTTCTTTCTGGGTTATTTGGTTTTTTTCTTTTGACGCTCGATATCCACTGATTCCCCAAAAGTTCAAAAAGTTAATAGTGAACTTTGTGCATTGTTCTTCCGTCTCGGCTACAATTAACAGATCATCCATATATTTTGGCAAGATTTCTTGATTATTTTCTTTCTTCCAAATCTCCAATTCTCGTGCCAATTGATTTCCAAAAATGGTAAGACTATTCTTAAAGCCTTGAGGCAAGACTGTCCACGTATATTGTGTTTTTCTCCCAGTCTCAGGATTTTCCCGTTCCAAAGCAAAAACCTCTTGACTATTGGGATCCAAGGGAATACGGAAAAAGGCATCTTTTCGGTCTAACACTGTGAACCATTCTTGTTTCTCCGTTAGGGTTGTTAACAAAGTATAAGGATTTGCTACTACCGGATGAATATCTTGTACTATTTGATTTATTGCTCTGAGGAGGTCTTGAACTAATCTATCATCTTTTTCATTAGCCTTTTAACAGGCAAGATCGGGTTGTTATATCTGGATTCACATTCTCTTAACAATTTGTATCTTAAAAACGTTTGTATTACCATTACTAACCCTTTCCGACTTTCCGGTTTTAGGGGGTATTGTTTAATTCTTACCGGATTCGATCCTGGCTTTAAATCAACTCTCACAGGTTCTGCTTTTCGGATTTACCGGGAACTTCCCAGTCCAGACGATTGGAATTACAGCATTAGACTTTGACTGGTATAATCTTCTGCTGTCGGTAACCATCCTGTTAACAACAAAGCCACTGCTTCGATACGTTTAGTTTCTGGAATTAAAATTTTAATCTCTCCATTTTTAAATTTAATTTCTGCCCCTAAGTTCTCAAATAGATCTCTCCTTAACAGGAGTTTAGGAGAATTTGGCAAACACAAAAACTGCTGAGTGACCCGTTGCTTTCCTAATTTCATTGTTAAAGACTTAAAGAAGGGTCTAGTTTCTCGTTCACCTGCTGCACCGACACCACCAATTTCTTCAAAACTTAACTCTCCCTCTAAGGTATTTAAAACTGAGAAGGTGACTCTAGTGTCAATGCAAATTCAATTTTCTGTTCTCCCAGTTTAGCTGTAACCAGAGGTTCTGCTGGGAGACTCCCTTCCGGTCCCCGTCAGATACGTTCACTTAAAAAGAACAACTCTACATGTGGCACTTTATTCCATTTACTCTCTCTCCTACAAAACGACAGTAATTGCAATATAGTATTGTAACTCAAAGTTCTGTTCGTTTACCATTTTTCCTGCAATTCACCCCAACGTGCCAATAAACATCCCGACGCTGATGTTTTTGGTATCTTTTCATCAGCAGTTCCATTTCCTGCACTCTTATTCTTAAACAATTTTGCTAATGCCATTATACTTATATACATTCAAATACCAAATACCAAACAAATGCAAATGACAATCGTCCCAAATAATACACAAAGTCCAACCCAGCAATAGCTTTCGCTTATGACTTACGGGCAGACGCCTAGGCTTCCACTGCAGACGGGTACCCTCCAAGCCCCAAGCCTGCGAAGCTTTCGCCACGCCTCACGGGCAGGCTTTCCAAACAAATTCCAAAGAAGCAGCGCCTTAGCTTTTTTCCAGGGAACGCTGCGAGGAGCTTGGCGAGTCGAGGGTGACGGTTCTCCCCGAGAATACCTCGGTGCCGGCCGGAGTTCGATCGACACTCGATCTCGTCCAGTCTCACTCGCAAGGTCCCATCTGGGTAGCCAAAACCGTTACCAAAATCCAGAATAAAACTCCTTAACACCAACGTGAAGTTAAGAAGCGGGCACTTCGTTTATCGCAGCGCTGGGGACACGGGGGATCGCTCCTCCAAAGGCGTGCCCCGCTTAGTATCAAAATCCATCAGTTTTCACAGACTTTTTTGGTCAGGTCATTGTTACCTAAGCTCCTTCTGTAAAAATGCATACTATGCTCGTTCTTAAATTTAACCTTTATAATGATCGGTCCTTTGATTATATAACCTTATCAATATTCTTATTTAAAAACAATCATTGGTCAGTTACACTTAGCTCTGCTGACTGGCATCTTCGATCCTCAAATCGAGATGGGAAGGGTAAGGGGGTTTCCAAGCAGCAAACTGGTGTCCACGACAGTTTCCTTAGTTTCCTGAAACAGAACGTAGAAAAGCCAGTAACTTCCTGGTGAGGTTTCTAGGGTTAGCTCTTTCAAACTTTAACAATATTAAGGTTCCTAGAGTCACGCGTAACACAGTTCCTAAAGTTTCTATGGCTACGTTTCAAACTTGACAATCCTATACGTTATGCTTCACAATTTTACTTCTTAATCAAACCTAACTCTTCTATGTGATTAAACTTTGATTTCTTTACCAGAATATTTGCAACGGCTGGAGCCCAGCAGGAACAGGGGGGGCACGGCCCAACCCCCCCAGCGCCTCGCCTCCTCCTCCTCCCCTGGGCTCCCTCACGGCCCCTCGCCCCGTGCAGAGGGAGCGCAAACGCAGCCCGGAGGGCAAAGAGGACGGACGGCCAGCGTTTATTCAGTCAGTCGCGTGCCCATCGAGTCCCGCCAGCGAGTCTGCTCCGGGGCTCGGGGCGCCCCCCGGCGCTCCCCCTGCCCCTCAGACACCTCTGATAGCCTACTTCCATACATTCTGTATGGCACGTCTAAATATTGGTATGGTTTTAATATTTTGTACCAGCTGTGGAAACTGGTTTGCTGCTAGGTGACTGCAAAAGTGAGATTTGGTAAATAATTGTTAGAAATCTTATACTAACACTACCATTGAAACAATAGACAAAAGTATAGCCAAGCAATCGACTAGCAGAGGTAGGTACTCCTAAGTTTTGCAGTTCTTTGCTCTTATGACTAGATGTTCCTGGACGCTAGATGAGAACAATGCTGAAACTGACCACACGTGATTGAAACTGCGTTAAGCTTCAAGATCAAAGAACAAGGACAAGAATAAAGACTTCGAGGACAGCCAGCAAGAACTTCAAATGGGTCGGTGGTCGCAAAAGCAGCCCTTCGACTCAAATGGATCCTTCATTGCGCGTGATCGGATGTAGGCAGTACTATGATAATCGGTTGCCATCGTTTTTACGTATATGTATTCTAATCTGATTAACATGCAATTACTTATTCTATATAACCTGTTTGTGCTAAAGCGGTGGCATGCACGCTAGGTGGAACTATCCCCCGTGCATCCAGCGCTGCAATGAAGAATGCCTGCTTTCTAAAACTCCAAAACGAGTCTTAGGGAGTTTCTTCGACCGGCTTTTCAGTATCAGAGGTACAAGGGAGGAAGGAAAAAGAAACAAAAGAAAAAAGAAGAAAACCAGGCAGCGGTGTGGGAAAGAGAGGGGACCAGGGGAGGGGCAGGGAGGGACCAGAACGCAGAAGAGGGGAGTCAGGGCCCCGAGGGCCCGGGGCTCACCACAGCTCTTGTTCTTGGCGCTGCCAGGAGAATTTGCCAGTTGAGACGCTTCTTTCCGCTCCTCTCCCGCTCCCCTCCTCTTCTGTAACTCCGGCGGCACGGCCGTCCTCCCCCTAGGAGAACACGCGCCTCGTAGGTCTTGCAAGACGAGGCTTCCCAGGCACGGAGCCTCGCTCGCTCGCTCGCACACTACGTGGCCGTACCGCGCCGTCGGTGCTGCGTACGGACCCCGCGGACTACAAAGAGGGATCCTTCCACCCGCGGAGAGGCAGGCTCTCTCTTGCCTGCAGCGGGAGGCAGCTGCCGGCCGGCCGGCCTTCCATTTCTTCTTCTCTACCTTTCTGTGGCCTCTCCAGCTTCAGCCGCAGCAGCTCCTGCCCGCAGCCGGTAAGCGCCCCGCCTGTCCCCTCGTGCTCCCGCGCCGCGAGGAGAGGGAGGCCGGGCAGAGACAGCCCGTGCCAGCTTTCCTTGCCGGCGGCGTTTCCTTACCGGGAGGAAGCAACGAGCGCGGCGGCACCTCCCGCCGGTGCCGCGTTGCCGTTACCGTCGGACGGCCCGTGCAGGACCGGGGCAGCCCCGCGCACTCGCAGCCTCCGGGCTGCAGTACCGAACATTGGTCGCGGGGTGGCAGCGGCGAGCGCTTGGCACAACGCGCCAGCGCGCATGCGCGGCACCCCAGCTGCAGTACCGAACTCTGTTCAATAGGTGGCGGAAGAGAGCGCTGGAGAAACGCGCCGCTACCGCGCATGCGCGGCTCCCGAGCCGCTGTACCGCGTTTTGGTTGCCAGGCAACAGCAGGAGGGCGGCAAAGGCCGCCACCGCGCATGCGCGGCTCCCGAACGCCAGTGCGGCGTTTCGGTTGCCAGGCAACAGCAGGAGCGCCGTAAACCGCGCAGCCGCGCATGCGCGGTGGCCGAGGCGTCGTGTCGCGCTTTGGTTGCCAGGCAACAGCGGCGAGCGCCGTAAAAGGCGCGCCGCGCATGCGCGGTTGCCGAGCTGCCGTAACGCGTCTCGGTTGCCGGGCAACGGCACGAGCGCCGTAAACCGCGCAGCCGCGCATGCGCGGTGGCCGAGGCGTCGTGTCGCGCTTTGGTTGCCAGGCAACAGCGGCGAGCGCCGTAAAAGGCGCACCGCGCATGCGCGTTGCCGAGCTGCCGTAACGCATCTCGGTTGCCGGGCAACGGCACGAGCGCCGTAAACCGCGTCGCCGCGCATGCGCGGTGGCCGAGGCGTCGTGTCGCGCTTTGGTTGCCGGGCAACAGCGGCGAGCGCCGTAAAAGGCGCACCGCGCATGCGCGGATGCCGAGCTGCCGTAAAGCACCCCGGTCGCTGGGCAACCCCAGGAGCGCCGCCGCGCATGCGCGGTTGCCGCCACGCCGTGTCGGAGCTCCGGCGACTCGGGGAGGCGCCCGCTGGCCGCGCCTGGGGGGCGCCCGCCTCCGTCCCCTCTTCCCTTCTATCGGCTCTCGGGGAACTGCCCGGCGCTGCCCTGGCCCGGACCGGGAGCCTGCCGTGGCGGCCGCTTCGCAGCTTCCCGTCCCGCCAGCCCCGGGCGGCCAGGAGGCATCCCCCGCCGGAGCGGATCGCTCGCCTCACCCGCGGTCCCGGCGCTCGCCCGCTGCCGCCGAGACCCGCGCCCTGCGCGCCGCCACGGTGCTCCCGGGCGCCGCGCATGCGCCCGCCGTCGACGGCGCGCCGGCGGGCGGGGGGGTCAGAGCCGGCGCGCGAACGCCGGGCTGCAGTACCACACTTTGCCCACAAGGCGGCAGCACCCGAGGCGGCGGCGCTGCTGCGCACCTGTGCGGTGCCGCCGCTGCTGTTCCGCGCTTTGCCCGCTGAGCGCCCGCCCACACCGCGCACGTGGGGCGGCAGCGGCGTTTCCTTACCGGGAGGAAGCAACGAGCGCGCCGGCACTCTCCCCCCGTGCCGCACTGCCGTTACCGTTGGACCACGGGTGCCGTTACAGGGGCACCACCGCGCCTTTGCAGCCTCCGAGCTGTAGGACCCCATTTTGGTCGCCGGGCAGCAGCATCCCCACAACGATCCTCTTCGGAGCAGCGGCTGCACGAGGGATGACTGACAGCTCAGCCCAGCAGAGACCAGACACAGGCGGCAACTACTTACTGGGGGCACAGGGCTTACGTTGCCCTGCCCTTTCCCCACTCGCAGCCCAGGCAGTCATCTTCATCGCCTCCGTTCCAAAAAGCACCCGAGTGCCTGGAGCGTTTACAGCAGTCAAGTGCAAAGAACAGACAATTCGGGTGGTCGCTTCTGTCCCTGCCCCCCCACCCCATTATCTAGAGAGGAGAAGCAGCACAGGGAGCCTGCAAACGGCAGGGGGGAGGGGGGGTGGTCCCCTGGACCAAGGCCCCAGGGACTGCTGTAGCCCTCTGCATGTGGCATCAGGGTTGCGGGAGTGACAGCAGCCAGTCAACAGATGCTGGCGACAGATTTTAAAAACAAAAAATAACGCCTGGTGCAGCTGACAGCCTGAAGGCAGGCCACAAGAGACCCAAAGCTGCTCTGTGCCAGAGGGGCAGCTCTGTTCAGCAGGGAACGCCGCGTCCCAGCGCAACAGATGCCAGCGGCCCACCTGCAAGCGAGCGATACCCTGGCGACCCTGGGGCTCAGTTGGGGTGGGCGCACCTTTCCTCACCTCCGTGCTGTCAGAACTCTGCTCTCCCAATCCTGCGCGCACACAAGGCTTCTTGTGCGGGGCTTGTCTCTTATCGAAGAGACGCTGCACGGTGTTACTTACCGCCCCGCCCTCCGGCGTGCAAAGGAATCAGCCGTGAAGCAGGGATAGCAAAGAGGCCTGTCGGGATAGTAGTAGTCCTCAGCAGATGACCGCAGAGCCCTCGAGGTTCCATCTTTGCTCCCTACAGGAGCGTGGCTCCGCACTCCTTGCCGCTCCCGCCAGCAAGCGACACAATTGCCCTTTGCTGCCTGCAACACGCAGTACCTGCACGGCCCCAGTACTGCCGCTTACAGAGCGAGAGGCGCTCGCTATAAAGCGGCAATGAAGAACAAGGACGGCCCGTCAAGATGGCAGGACGAACATAGAGAGCCTCCAGCATTAGCCAGGCGGGGCTTGCAACTCACCTCGTGTCGTGGTTTAACGCCAGCCAGCAACAAAGCCCCACGCGACCGCTCACTCGCTCCCCCGCCCCCAGTGGGACAGGGAGACAATCGGAAGGGCGAAAGTGAGAAAACTCGTGGCTTGAAACGAAAACAGTCTAATCATTAAAAAGAAACAACAACAACAACTTGCAAGGAAAAGAAGAAGGAAAAATGACAGAGAATGGGGTGCAGGCAGCATGCCAGGGGTCTGGAGCCTGATGGATGATGCGGGGGGGGGGGGGGGGGGGGGGGGGTGGTGGTGTGGAATATGGAAGAGGGAAAGGAAGCGGGGGGGGGACGACAGGGGGGACGGGACAGGAGACAGAAGAGCAGGGCATGCGGGGGGGAAACAACTCGCGTGGGTTAAAAACTCGCATGGGTGAAGGGGGCGGGCTGGAGCAGCAGGGGGCATATGGGGGAGAAACACACGCGGGGGGGGGGGTAGGTGAGGGTACAAAGGTGCATGGGGGGACACGGGTAGGGATGACCTACCCCAGGGAGTCCACCCAGGATGATCCACAGCAGGTAACTCGCCTGGGATAACCCGCAACAGAGCATCCACACCAGATAATCCACACTGGGAGGACCCCCAGCAACACCCCTCAAACTGCCTGTGCTTCACCCCCAATCTTCCCCAAACTGGGGAGTTTTCTGCTTTTTCAAAATACTCAGTTTGGGGTGTGTTTCAGTGCTTTTCCACAACATAAAAAGGGGTGATCTTTTGGTTGTGGTTTTGTGCATGAAAATGGGGTGGGTTTTTTGCTTTCCAGCTGCACAAATCCAGGCGGATTTGGCTTTCCCAGGAGTCCCAAATTTGTTTGTTTTTTTCCGTTGCAGACCCAGACTCAGGGGGTTTGGGGTTGTCCTGGTTTCGGCTGGAATAAAGTTCATTTTCTTCTGACTAGCTGGTACAGGGCCATTTTGGATTTAGAATGAGAACAATGTTGACAACACACCGATGCTGTAGTTGTTGCTAAGCAGCGTTTAGACTAAGTCAGGGACCTTCCAGCTTCTCATACCGCCCTGCCAGCAGAGGCTGGGGGTGCACAAGAAGAGTCGCTGAGCTAAAGGAGGATGCCAGGTAAACAGGTCAGCTCGAAATACACCACCACCTTTAAAAGTTAAGAGCGATTTGAACACTTAAAATCAGCACTTGGGCTAATCGATACCATTTTGAACACCTTCTTAGCATACAAGTAAACACTCTCGCCGGTGCTGGAAAACGTCTCCTCCCTTCCTTACAGCACTGCTGCAGGGAGATAACCCTGGGAGGCTGCGGGACGAGGTCGTACACAATCAGAATCTACGCTTACGGATCCACCGCAACAGCTACAGCCCTTGCGCTGCTGCTGCTGCTGCTGCTTTGCATCTTGCTTGTTTGGTGAATAAAGCTGAAAGCGAAGTGGAAAACTTCAAAGAGCAAAATGAAAAATAAAGAACAAATCTCAATCATTCACTTTACACTAAAAAGGTGTGCCCATGTTTATATACATCCAATAAAAATACTTATACTATAAAAGTATTTGATTTTCCTTTTCCATTACCTTAGCTTGCACAGCTCTGAATTCATACCATTAAATTATCTCTCTCCAAAGTACACAGTTATAACGGGACTAGGGGTTTTTGTGCGTGTTGCCTAACGCGGAGGGACACCTGGTCAGCTGAGCTGCCCAAGAGAGGTGTACTGAACTGCCAGGGAAACGCACCATTGAAAGCCAGACAGAAAGAAAGTACTTCAGAGCACTCCGTCAAAACATCAGGAAAAAAAACCCATAACATTCAGTTGCCTCTCTTTTTAAATGTTTAGACAAATACCTAACTGCTTACGTACACCTAACAAATCATATACTACAGCTATCTGGCAGTTACAGTTTAAACAATGCAAGTCAATTTGTAAAATCCCCAGCGCTGCAATACCTCAGACTACCAAAAAGGACTGGCAGATTTCCTAATGCTTTTGGCAGTACTGAAGCATGCAGAGCAACACTTTTTCATGTTAATCTCGACCGTTACAACTGAGAAACCAAAGACCAGTGATGCCATCAACTTTAGGAAGATGGGCTGTGCTTGGGTCTTTGGAAGGAAATTGACTTTTTTTTTTTTCCTCTCTTTTTTTTAAAGAGAGTGAAAAGTCTCATTACTGATGACTTCTACTGTCAAGTTGATCACCTCTGAAGATCCACTCTGATGGGAAGTTCACAAAACAAAATTTCTTTGAGAGAGAAAGACTTCCATTTTGGAAAATCTCTTTCCAACTGAAGTCAAAATTACACACTGTAGGTGAAAGGAAAAAATACATTACTGAAGCAGTAACTCATCAAAACCACCTCAGGACTCACTGTCACTAGTTACAAGGCTGCTAATGCTTCCTGGGAAAGCCTGGAAAACACACAGATGCGACGCCCATTTGTCCTGTTTTGTCCACGTCTCTTCTTTGACCTTGACTGCTTTTAGTACAGATGCTAATTATCTCCGTAACGTTTTTGAGCACTACTATAAGATATTTAAAAAAAAAAAAAAAAATCATTGACTGTAAAAGCATAAAGGTTTTATCATGAAAACAAAGTCTGTTTCTTCTGAACAGCTGAACTCTTACGAACAGTTTCTTCCCTCTTTTAGGACAAAATTAGTTTCACAGTATCATTTACTAGCAAGCACACAGAAACAGAACATTATGCTTTCAGGAAGAGAAGATAAACTGAGGGAAGTAAACTTTGTATAGGTGTAACATGCTCCAGAACAGAACTTATTTTTAGTATTTGTGTTAAAATATTTCATGTAAAAAAAAAAAGTAGAAGGAGAGTTGGCACACTCTCAACATTAAAGTCCGTACCGCAAGTACCTTTGGAAATAGGCAGACACACATCGTAGGCGTACCTTGTACTTGCAGGCCACTACGGAATCTTTCCGTCTGTCTCGTACCGTCACGGCAGAAGAAAGGGCAACCACGGCGAAACGGTGCCAGCTGACATCCAGCTGAGAGAAGAAAAAAAAACATTAGCACAAAGCTGGGTAGGAATCCAAAGCTGCCTTTTTTTTTTTTTTTGTGAAGGTTTGTGAAGACAGTACGACTGAGCGGAGGAAAAACTATTTTTGCGTCACCTTCGGTACAGTTGTTGACACGGGCCACTAGAGCTTTTGCATTTTTCAGACGACTGTGCCTTTTTTTTTTTTTTTTCCCCTTTCTTTTTTGACTCACTGGCAACTTTACTTTCACTAGAACTCACTTTCCTAGATACACGCAGGTGACACACATAGAGACCTACCGACATTTTCTCAAGCCTTAGTATAGCCGAGGCTTCATCACCCTATACGTCCCAAGTTGAGTATCTTTGCTAAAGAGCACAGCAACACATCTGTCCTTGTGAACTGCCTCGTTGCAAAAAAGGAATCATTTTTTCCAGGCCGTTGCTCCAAACGGGCAAGATCTTTTAAAACCGCAGTTGTGCCACCAAACCCGCTCAGGGTCCCTCCTAGCTTTTGACCACCCTGAGATTTAACAGGCACACGCTCCATTCCATCTTCCAACAGCAAAAATACGTTAACGCTCTCGGACCCAGAGCGCAACCCTACGGATGTCCACGCACACACCCTGCCGTTTTGATGAGGAGCCACCGAGCATCCCTGCGAGCACAGCTGCACGCGCCAGATCGGTTTCCCCTACGCCGCGAGTTACCGGTTCCGGTGAACGTAGTTTCTGACGCTTTAAACCGAAAACCGTATCTCGACGCTTCGCCACAGTAGAAACGACCCATCGCCAGAACGCTACAAAAACGCAGTAACACCAATTGCAAACCCACAGCAGCAACAGCTCCAGAAATATTTAGACCAGGAACAAGGGAGAAAAATAAAACAGCTTCATCTCACGCACAGGGGAGCGGCAGGCAGAGAAAAGGGTCGGCATTCTGAGCCCTTACACAAAACGGGCATTCTCCTTCCGTTCCTCAGCCCGTCCGTTAAGGTCTAAATACCGCAACACTACTACGGCAACGTCGAGAGCAGGGAACAGCAGCCCTGCCGCTGGACTTGCCGCTGACCCACGCTATTTACGTAGCGGGACGCGTACGCAGAGGGACACGTTTTGCCACACGCAG
>NW_027439377.1:0-114021 GCF_964188355.1 Buteo buteo
GGGGAAGAGCAGCAAGAGCTTTCGGGGCTGGGCCCTTCCCTGCGGGAGCAGGAGCCCGACGTTCGCCCCCCCGGAAAAGAGGCTCGGCGGCGGCCGAGGGGCCCCGAGGTGTCCCGCCTCTGGCAAAGCCCGGAGCCCCAGCGCTGCGGGGCCTGCGGATAGGGCGCCAAGGGGAGGGGAAGAGCAGCAAGAGCTTTCGGGGCTGGGCCCTTCCCTGCGGGAGCAGGAGCCCGACGTTCGCCCCCCCGGAAAAGAGGCTCGGCGGCGGCCGAGGGGCTCCGAGGTGTCCCGCCTCTGGCAAAGCCCGGAGCCCCAGCGCTGCGGGGCCTGCGGATAGGGCGCCAAGGGGAGGGGAAGAGCAGCAAGAGCTTTCGGGGCTGGGCCCTTCCCTGCGGGAGCAGGAGCCCGACGTTCGCCCCCCCGGAAAAGAGGCTCGGCGGCGGCCGAGGGGCCCCGAGGTGTCCCGCCTCTGGCAAAGCCCGGAGCCCCAGCGCTGCGGGGCCTGCGGATAGGGCGCCAAGGGGAGGGGAAGAGCAGCAAGAGCTTTCGGGGCTGGGCCCTTCCCTGCGGGAGCAGGAGCCCGACGTTCGCCCCCCCGGAAAAGAGGCTCGGCGGCGGCCGAGGGGCCCCGAGGTGTCCCGCCTCTGGCAAAGCCCGGAGCCCCAGCGCTGCGGGGCCTGCGGATAGGGCGCCAAGGGGAGGGGAAGAGCAGCAAGAGCTTTCGGGGCTGGGCCCTTCCCTGCGGGAGCAGGAGCCCGACGTTCGCCCCCCCGGAAAAGAGGCTCGGCGGCGGCCGAGGGGCCCCGAGGTGTCCCGCCTCTGGCAAAGCCCGGAGCCCCAGCGCTGCGGGGCCTGCGGATAGGGCGCCAAGGGGAGGGGAAGAGCAGCAAGAGCTTTCGGGGCTGGGCCCTTCCCTGCGGGAGCAGGAGCCCGACCTTCGCCCCCCCGGAAAAGAGGCTCGGCGGCGGCCGAGGGGCCCCGAGGTGTCCCGCCTCTGGCAAAGCCCGGAGCCCCAGCGCTGCGGGGCCTGCGGATAGGGCGCCAAGGGGAGGGGAAGAGCAGCAAGAGCTTTCGGGGCTGGGCCCTTCCCTGCGGGAGCAGGAGCCCGACCTTCGCCCCCCCGGAAAAGAGGCTCGGCGGCGGCCGACGGGCCCCGAGGTGTCCCGCCTCTGGCAAAGCCCGGAGCCCCAGCGCTGCGGGGCCTGCGGATAGGGCGCCAAGGGGAGGGGAAGAGCAGCAAGAGCTTTGGGGGCTGGGCCCTTCCCTTCGGGAGCAGGAGCCCGACGTTCGCCCCCCGGAAAAGAGGCTCGGCGGCGGCCGACGGGCCCCGAGGTGTCCCGCCTCTGGCAAGCCCGGAGCCCCAGCGCTGCGGGGCCTGCGGATAGGGCGCCAAGGGGAGGGGAAGAGCAGCAAGAGCTTTCGGGGGCTGGGCCCTTCCCTTCGGGAGCAGGAGCCCGACGTTCGCCCCCCGGAAAAGAGGCTCGGCGGCGGCCGAGGGCCCCGAGGTGTCCCGCCTCTGGCAAAGCCCGGAGCCCCAGCGCTGCGGGGCCTGCGGATAGGGCGCCAAGGGGAGGGGAAGAGCAGCAAGAGCTTTCGGGGCTGGGCCCTTCCCTGCGGGAGCAGGAGCCCGACGTTCGCCCCCCCGGAAAGAGGCTCGGCGGCGGCCGAGGGGCCCCGAGGTGTCCCGCCTCTGGCAAAGCCCGGAGCCCCAGCGCTGCGGGGCCTGCGGATAGGGCGCCAAGGGGAGGGGAAGAGCAGCAAGAGCTTTCGGGGCTGGGCCCTTCCCTGCGGGAGCAGGAGCCCGACGTTCGCCCCCCCGGGAAAAGAGGCTCGGCGGCGGCCGAGGGGCCCCGAGGTGTCCCGCCTCTGGCAAAGCCCGGAGCCCCAGCGCTGCGGGGCCTGCGGATAGGGCGCCAAGGGGAGGGGAAGAGCAGCAAGAGCTTTCGGGGCTGGGCCCTTCCCTGCGGGAGCAGGAGCCCGACGTTCGCCCCCCCGGAAAAGAGGCTCGGCGGCGGCCGAGGGGCCCCGAGGTGTCCCGCCTCTGGCAAAGCCCGGAGCCCCAGCGCTGCGGGGCCTGCGGATAGGGCGCCAAGGGGAGGGGAAGAGCAGCAAGAGCTTTCGGGGCTGGGCCCTTCCCTGCGGGAGCAGGAGGCCGAACGTTCGCCCCGCCGGAAAAGAGGCTCGGCGGCGGCCGAGGGGCCCCGAGGTGTCCCGCCTCTGGCAAAGCCCGGAGCCCCAGCGCTGCGGGGCCTGCGGATAGGGCGCCAAGGGGAGGGGAAGAGCAGCAAGAGCTTTCGGGGCTGGGCCCTTCCCTGCGGGAGCAGGAGCCCGACGTTCGCCCCCCCGGAAAAGAGGCTCGGCGGCGGCCGAGGGCCCCGAGGTGTCCCGCCTCTGGCAAAGCCCGGAGCCCCAGCGCTGCGGGGCCTGCGGATAGGGCGCCAAGGGGAGGGGAAGAGCAGCAAGAGCTTTCGGGGCTGGGCCCTTCCCTGCGGGAGCAGGAGCCCGACGTTCGCCCCCCCGGAAAAGAGGCTCGGCGGCGGCCGAGGGGCCCCGAGGTGTCCCGCCTCTGGCAAAGCCCGGAGCCCCAGCGCTGCGGGGCCTGCGGATAGGGCGCCAAGGGGAGGGGAAGAGCAGCAAGAGCTTTCGGGGCTGGGCCCTTCCCTGCGGGAGCAGGAGCCCGACGTTCGCCCCCCCGGAAAAGAGGCTCGGCGGCGGCCGACGGGCCCCGAGGTGTCCCGCCTCTGGCAAAGCCCGGAGCCCCAGCGCTGCGGGGCCTGCGGATAGGGCGCCAAGGGGAGGGGAAGAGCAGCAAGAGCTTTCGGGGCTGGGCCCTTCCCTGCGGGAGCAGGAGCCCGACGTTCGCCCCCCCGGAAAAGAGGCTCGGCGGCGGCCGAGGGGCCCCGAGGTGTCCCGCCTCTGGCAAAGCCCGGAGCCCCAGCGCTGCGGGGCCTGCGGATAGGGCGCCAAGGGGAGGGGAAGAGCAGCAAGAGCTTTCGGGGCTGGGCCCTTCCCTGCGGGAGCAGGAGCCCGACGTTCGCCCCCCCGGAAAAGAGGCTCGGCGGCGGCCGAGGGGCCCCGAGGTGTCCCGCCTCTGGCAAAGCCCGGAGCCCCAGCGCTGCGGGGCCTGCGGATAGGGCGCCAAGGGGAGGGGAAGAGCAGCAAGAGCTTTCGGGGCTGGGCCCTTCCCTGCGGGAGCAGGAGCCCGACGTTCGCCCCCCCGGAAAAGAGGCTCGGCGGCGGCCGAGGGGCCCCGAGGTGTCCCGCCTCTGGCAAAGCCCGGAGCCCCAGCGCTGCGGGGCCTGCGGATAGGGCGCCAAGGGGAGGGGAAGAGCAGCAAGAGCTTTCGGGGCTGGGCCCTTCCCTGCGGGAGCAGGAGCCCGACGTTCGCCCCCCCGGAAAAGAGGCTCGGCGGCGGCCGAGGGGCCCCGAGGTGTCCCGCCTCTGGCAAAGCCCGGAGCCCCAGCGCTGCGGGGCCTGCGGATAGGGCGCCAAGGGGAGGGGAAGAGCAGCAAGAGCTTTCGGGGCTGGGCCCTTCCCTGCGGGAGCAGGAGCCCGACGTTCGCCCCCCCGGAAAAGAGGCTCGGCGGCGGCCGACGGGCCCCGAGGTGTCCCGCCTCTGGCAAAGCCCGGAGCCCCAGCGCTGCGGGGCCTGCGGATAGGGCGCCAAGGGGAGGGGAAGAGCAGCAAGAGCTTTCGGGGCTGGGCCCTTCCCTGCGGGAGCAGGAGCCCGACGTTCGCCCCCCCGGAAAAGAGGCTCGGCGGCGGCCGAGGGGCCCCGAGGTGTCCCGCCTCTGGCAAAGCCCGGAGCCCCAGCGCTGCGGGGCCTGCGGATAGGGCGCCAAGGGGAGGGGAAGAGCAGCAAGAGCTTTCGGGGCTGGGCCCTTCCCTGCGGGAGCAGGAGCCCGACGTTCGCCCCCCCGGAAAAGAGGCTCGGCGGCGGCCGAGGGGCCCCGAGGTGTCCCGCCTCTGGCAAAGCCCGGAGCCCCAGCGCTGCGGGGCCTGCGGATAGGGCGCAAGGGGAGGGGAAGAGCAGCAAGAGCTTTCGGGGCTGGGCCCTTCCCTGCGGGAGCAGGAGCCCGACGTTCGCCCCCCCGGAAAAGAGGCTCGGCGGCGGCCGACGGGCCCCGAGGTGTCCCGCCTCTGGCAAAGCCCGGAGCCCCAGCGCTGCGGGGCCTGTGGATAGGGCGCCAAGGGGAGGGGAAGAGCAGCAAGAGCTTTCGGGGCTGGGCCCTTCCCTGCGGGAGCAGGAGCCCGACGTTCGCCCCCCCGGAAAAGAGGCTCGGCGGCGGCCGACGGGCCCCGAGGTGTCCCAGCCTCTGGCAAAGCCCGGAGCCCCAGCGCTGCGGGGCCTGCGGATAGGGCGCCAAGGGGAGGGGAAGAGCAGCAAGAGCTTTCGGGGCTGGGCCCTTCCCTGCGGGAGCAGGAGCCCGACCTTCGCCCCCCCGGAAAAGAGGCTCGGCGGCGGCCGACGGGCCCCGAGGTGTCCCGCCTCTGGCAAAGCCCGGAGCCCCAGCGCTGCGGGGCCTGTGGATAGGGCGCCAAGGGGAGGGGAAGAGCAGCAAGAGCTTTCGGGGCTGGGCCCTTCCCTGCAGGAGCAGGAGCCCGACGTTCGCCCCCCCGGAAAAGAGGCTCGGCGGCGGCCGAGGGGCCCCGAGGTGTCCCGCCTCTGGCAAAGCCCGGAGCCCCAGCGCTGCGGGGCCTGCGGATAGGGCGCCAAGGGGAGGGGAAGAGCAGCAAGAGCTTTCGGGGCTGGGCCCTTCCCTGCGGGAGCAGGAGCCCGACGTTCGCCCCCCCGGAAAAGAGGCTCGGCGGCGGCCGACGGGCCCCGAGGTGTCCCGCCTCTGGCAAAGCCCGGAGCCCCAGCGCTGCGGGGCCTGCGGATAGGGCGCCAAGGGGAGGGGAAGAGCAGCAAGAGCTTTCGGGGCTGGGCCCTTCCCTTCGGGAGCAGGAGCCCGACGTTCGCCCCCCCGGAAAAGAGGCTCGGCGGCGGCCGAGGGGCCCCGAGGTGTCCCGCCTCTGGCAAAGCCCGGAGCCCCAGCGCTGCGGGGCCTGCGGATAGGGCGCCAAGGGGAGGGGAAGAGCAGCAAGAGCTTTCGGGGCTGGGCCCTTCCCTGCGGGAGCAGGAGCCCGACGTTCGCCCCCCCGGAAAAGAGGCTCGGCGGCGGCCGAGGGGCCCCGAGGTGTCCCGCCTCTGGCAAAGCCCGGAGCCCCAGCGCTGCGGGGCCTGCGGATAGGGCGCCAAGGGGAGGGGAAGAGCAGCAAGAGCTTTCGGGGCTGGGCCCTTCCCTGCGGGAGCAGGAGCCCGACGTTCGCCCCGCCGGAAAAGAGGCTCGGCGGCGGCCGAGGGGCTCCGAGGTGTCCCGCCTCTGGCAAAGCCCGGAGCCCCAGCGCTGCGGGGCCTGCGGATAGGGCGCCAAGGGGAGGGGAAGAGCAGCAAGAGCTTTCGGGGCTGGGCCCTTCCCTGCGGGAGCAGGAGCCCGACCTTCGCCCCCCCGGAAAAGAGGCTCGGCGGCGGCCGACGGGCCCCGAGGTGTCCCGCCTCTGGCAAAGCCCGGAGCCCCAGCGCTGCGGGGCCTGCGGATAGGGCGCCAAGGGGAGGGGAAGAGCAGCAAGAGCTTTCGGGGCTGGGCCCTTCCCTGCGGGAGCAGGAGCCCGACCTTCGCCCCCCCGGAAAAGAGGCTCGGCGGCGGCCGACGGGCCCCGAGGTGTCCCGCCTCTGGCAAAGCCCGGAGCCCCAGCGCTGCGGGGCCTGCGGATAGGGCGCCAAGGGGAGGGGAAGAGCAGCAAGAGCTTTCGGGGCTGGGCCCTTCCCTGCGGGAGCAGGAGCCCGACCTTCGCCCCCCCGGAAAAGAGGCTCGGCGGCGGCCGACGGGCCCCGAGGTGTCCCGCCTCTGGCAAAGCCCGGAGCCCCAGCGCTGCGGGGCCTGCGGATAGGGCGCCAAGGGGAGGGGAAGAGCAGCAAGAGCTTTCGGGGCTGGGCCCTTCCCTGCGGGAGCAGGAGCCCGACCTTCGCCCCCCCGGAAAAGAGGCTCGGCGGCGGCCGACGGGCCCCGAGGTGTCCCGCCTCTGGCAAAGCCCGGAGCCCCAGCGCTGCGGGGCCTGCGGATAGGGCGCCAAGGGGAGGGGAAGAGCAGCAAGAGCTTTCGGGGCTGGGCCCTTCCCTGCGGGAGCAGGAGCCCGACCTTCGCCCCCCCGGAAAAGAGGCTCGGCGGCGGCCGACGGGCCCCGAGGTGTCCCGCCTCTGGCAAAGCCCGGAGCCCCAGCGCTGCGGGGCCTGCGGATAGGGCGCCAAGGGGAGGGGAAGAGCAGCAAGAGCTTTGGGGGCTGGGCCCTTCCCTTCGGGAGCAGGAGCCCGACGTTCGCCCCCCCGGAAAAGAGGCTCGGCGGCGGCCGACGGGCCCCGAGGTGTCCCGCCTCTGGCAAAGCCCGGAGCCCCAGCGCTGCGGGGCCTGCGGATAGGGCGCCAAGGGGAGGGGAAGAGCAGCAAGAGCTTTCGGGGCTGGGCCCTTCCCTGCGGGAGCAGGAGCCCGACGTTCGCCCCCCCGGAAAAGAGGCTCGGCGGTGGCCGAGGGGCCCCGAGGTGTCCCGCCTCTGGCAAAGCCCGGAGCCCCAGCGCTGCGGGGCCTGCGGATAGGGCGCCAAGGGGAGGGGAAGAGCAGCAAGAGCTTTCGGGGCTGGGCCCTTCCCTGCGGGAGCAGGAGCCCGACGTTCGCCCCCCCGGGAAAGAGGCTCGGCGGCGGCCGAGGGGCCCCGAGGTGTCCCGCCTCTGGCAAAGCCCGGAGCCCCAGCGCTGCGGGGCCTGCGGATAGGGCGCCAAGGGGAGGGGAAGAGCAGCAAGAGCTTTCGGGGCTGGGCCCTTCCCTGCGGGAGCAGGAGCCCGACGTTCGCCCCCCCGGAAAAGAGGCTCGGCGGCGGCCGAGGGGCCCCGAGGTGTCCCGCCTCTGGCAAAGCCCGGAGCCCCAGCGCTGCGGGGCCTGCGGATAGGGCGCCAAGGGGAGGGGAAGAGCAGCAAGAGCTTTCGGGGCTGGGCCCTTCCCTGCGGGAGCAGGAGCCCGACGTTCGCCCCGCCGGAAAAGAGGCTCGGCAGCGGCCGAGGGGCTCCGAGGTGTCCCGCCTCTGGCAAAGCCCGGAGCCCCAGCGCTGCGGGGCCTGCGGATAGGGCGCCAAGGGGAGGGGAAGAGCAGCAAGAGCTTTCGGGGCTGGGCCCTTCCCTGCGGGAGCAGGAGCCCGACGTTCGCCCCCCCGGAAAAGAGGCTCGGCGGCGGCCGAGGGGCCCCGAGGTGTCCCGCCTCTGGCAAAGCCCGGAGCCCCAGCGCTGCGGGGCCTGCGGATAGGGCGCCAAGGGGAGGGGAAGAGCAGCAAGAGCTTTCGGGGCTGGGCCCTTCCCTGCGGGAGCAGGAGCCCGACGTTCGCCCCCCCGGAAAAGAGGCTCGGCGGCGGCCGACGGGCCCCGAGGTGTCCCGCCTCTGGCAAAGCCCGGAGCCCCAGCGCTGCGGGGCCTGCGGATAGGGCGCCAAGGGGAGGGGAAGAGCAGCAAGAGCTTTCGGGGCTGGGCCCTTCCCTGCGGGAGCAGGAGCCCGACGTTCGCCCCCCCGGAAAAGAGGCTCGGCGGCGGCCGAGGGGCCCCGAGGTGTCCCGCCTCTGGCAAAGCCCGGAGCCCCAGCGCTGCGGGGCCTGCGGATAGGGCGCCAAGGGGAGGGGAAGAGCAGCAAGAGCTTTCGGGGCTGGGCCCTTCCCTGCGGGAGCAGGAGCCCGACGTTCGCCCCCCCGGAAAAGAGGCTCGGCGGCGGCCGAGGGGCCCCGAGGTGTCCCGCCTCTGGCAAAGCCCGGAGCCCCAGCGCTGCGGGGCCTGCGGATAGGGCGCCAAGGGGAGGGGAAGAGCAGCAAGAGCTTTCGGGGCTGGGCCCTTCCCTGCGGGAGCAGGAGCCCGACGTTCGCCCCCCCGGAAAAGAGGCTCGGCGGCGGCCGACGGGCCCCGAGGTGTCCCGCCTCTGGCAAAGCCCGGAGCCCCAGCGCTGCGGGGCCTGTGGATAGGGCGCCAAGGGGAGGGGAAGAGCAGCAAGAGCTTTCGGGGCTGGGCCCTTCCCTGCGGGAGCAGGAGCCCGACGTTCGCCCCCCCGGAAAAGAGGCTCGGCGGCGGCCGACGGGCCCCGAGGTGTCCCGCCTCTGGCAAAGCCCGGAGCCCCAGCGCTGCGGGGCCTGCGGATAGGGCGCCAAGGGGAGGGGAAGAGCAGCAAGAGCTTTCGGGGCTGGGCCCTTCCCTGCGGGAGCAGGAGCCCGACCTTCGCCCCCCCGGAAAAGAGGCTCGGCGGCGGCCGACGGGCCCCGAGGTGTCCCGCCTCTGGCAAAGCCCGGAGCCCCAGCGCTGCGGGGCCTGTGGATAGGGCGCCAAGGGGAGGGGAAGAGCAGCAAGAGCTTTCGGGGCTGGGCCCTTCCCTGCAGGAGCAGGAGCCCGACGTTCGCCCCCCCGGAAAAGAGGCTCGGCGGCGGCCGAGGGGCCCCGAGGTGTCCCGCCTCTGGCAAAGCCCGGAGCCCCAGCGCTGCGGGGCCTGCGGATAGGGCGCCAAGGGGAGGGGAAGAGCAGCAAGAGCTTTCGGGGCTGGGCCCTTCCCTGCGGGAGCAGGAGCCCGACGTTCGCCCCCCCGGAAAAGAGGCTCGGCGGCGGCCGACGGGCCCCGAGGTGTCCCGCCTCTGGCAAAGCCCGGAGCCCCAGCGCTGCGGGGCCTGCGGATAGGGCGCCAAGGGGAGGGGAAGAGCAGCAAGAGCTTTCGGGGCTGGGCCCTTCCCTTCGGGAGCAGGAGCCCGACGTTCGCCCCCCCGGAAAAGAGGCTCGGCGGCGGCCGAGGGGCCCCGAGGTGTCCCGCCTCTGGCAAAGCCCGGAGCCCCAGCGCTGCGGGGCCTGCGGATAGGGCGCCAAGGGGAGGGGAAGAGCAGCAAGAGCTTTCGGGGCTGGGCCCTTCCCTGCGGGAGCAGGAGCCCGACGTTCGCCCCCCCGGAAAAGAGGCTCGGCGGCGGCCGAGGGGCCCCGAGGTGTCCCGCCTCTGGCAAAGCCCGGAGCCCCAGCGCTGCGGGGCCTGCGGATAGGGCGCCAAGGGGAGGGGAAGAGCAGCAAGAGCTTTCGGGGCTGGGCCCTTCCCTGCGGGAGCAGGAGCCCGACGTTCGCCCCGCCGGAAAAGAGGCTCGGCAGCGGCCGAGGGGCTCCGAGGTGTCCCGCCTCTGGCAAAGCCCGGAGCCCCAGCGCTGCGGGGCCTGCGGATAGGGCGCCAAGGGGAGGGGAAGAGCAGCAAGAGCTTTCGGGGCTGGGCCCTTCCCTGCGGGAGCAGGAGCCCGACGTTCGCCCCCCCGGAAAAGAGGCTCGGCGGCGGCCGAGGGGCCCCGAGGTGTCCCGCCTCTGGCAAAGCCCGGAGCCCCAGCGCTGCGGGGCCTGCGGATAGGGCGCCAAGGGGAGGGGAAGAGCAGCAAGAGCTTTCGGGGCTGGGCCCTTCCCTGCGGGAGCAGGAGCCCGACGTTCGCCCCCCCGGAAAAGAGGCTCGGCGGCGGCCGAGGGGCCCCGAGGTGTCCCGCCTCTGGCAAAGCCCGGAGCCCCAGCGCTGCGGGGCCTGCGGATAGGGCGCCAAGGGGAGGGGAAGAGCAGCAAGAGCTTTCGGGGCTGGGCCCTTCCCTGCGGGAGCAGGAGCCCGACGTTCGCCCCCCCGGAAAAGAGGCTCGGCGGCGGCCGAGGGGCCCCGAGGTGTCCCGCCTCTGGCAAAGCCCGGAGCCCCAGCGCTGCGGGGCCTGCGGATAGGGCGCCAAGGGGAGGGGAAGAGCAGCAAGAGCTTTCGGGGCTGGGCCCTTCCCTTCGGGAGCAGGAGCCCGACGTTCGCCCCCCCAGAAAAGAGGCTCGGCGGCGGCCGAGGGGCCCCGAGGTGTCCCGCCTCTGGCAAAGCCCGGAGCCCCAGCGCTGCGGGGCCTGCGGATAGGGCGCCAAGGGGAGGGGAAGAGCAGCAAGAGCTTTCGGGGCTGGGCCCTTCCCTGCGGGAGCAGGAGCCCGACGTTCGCCCCCCCGGAAAAGAGGCTCGGCGGCGGCCGAGGGGCCCCGAGGTGTCCCGCCTCTGGCAAAGCCCGGAGCCCCAGCGCTGCGGGGCCTGCGGATAGGGCGCCAAGGGGAGGGGAAGAGCAGCAAGAGCTTTCGGGGCTGGGCCCTTCCCTGCGGGAGCAGGAGCCCGACGTTCGCCCCGCCGGAAAAGAGGCTCGGCAGCGGCCGAGGGGCTCCGAGGTGTCCCGCCTCTGGCAAAGCCCGGAGCCCCAGCGCTGCGGGGCCTGCGGATAGGGCGCCAAGGGGAGGGGAAGAGCAGCAAGAGCTTTCGGGGCTGGGCCCTTCCCTGCGGGAGCAGGAGCCCGACGTTCGCCCCCCCGGAAAAGAGGCTCGGCGGCGGCCGAGGGGCCCCGAGGTGTCCCGCCTCTGGCAAAGCCCGGAGCCCCAGCGCTGCGGGGCCTGCGGATAGGGCGCCAAGGGGAGGGGAAGAGCAGCAAGAGCTTTCGGGGCTGGGCCCTTCCCTGCGGGAGCAGGAGCCCGACGTTCGCCCCCCCGGAAAAGAGGCTCGGCGGCGGCCGACGGGCCCCGAGGTGTCCCGCCTCTGGCAAAGCCCGGAGCCCCAGCGCTGCGGGGCCTGCGGATAGGGCGCCAAGGGGAGGGGAAGAGCAGCAAGAGCTTTCGGGGCTGGGCCCTTCCCTGCGGGAGCAGGAGCCCGACGTTCGCCCCCCCGGAAAAGAGGCTCGGCGGCGGCCGACGGGCCCCGAGGTGTCCCGCCTCTGGCAAAGCCCGGAGCCCCAGCGCTGCGGGGCCTGCGGATAGGGCGCCAAGGGGAGGGGAAGAGCAGCAAGAGCTTTCGGGGCTGGGCCCTTCCCTGCGGGAGCAGGAGCCCGACGTTCGCCCCCCCGGAAAAGAGGCTCGGCGGCGGCCGACGGGCCCCGAGGTGTCCCGCCTCTGGCAAAGCCCGGAGCCCCAGCGCTGCGGGGCCTGTGGATAGGGCGCCAAGGGGAGGGGAAGAGCAGCAAGAGCTTTCGGGGCTGGGCCCTTCCCTGCGGGAGCAGGAGCCCGACGTTCGCCCCCCCGGAAAAGAGGCTCGGCGGCGGCCGACGGGCCCCGAGGTGTCCCGCCTCTGGCAAAGCCCGGAGCCCCAGCGCTGCGGGGCCTGCGGATAGGGCGCCAAGGGGAGGGGAAGAGCAGCAAGAGCTTTCGGGGCTGGGCCCTTCCCTGCGGGAGCAGGAGCCCGACCTTCGCCCCCCCGGAAAAGAGGCTCGGCGGCGGCCGACGGGCCCCGAGGTGTCCCGCCTCTGGCAAAGCCCGGAGCCCCAGCGCTGCGGGGCCTGTGGATAGGGCGCCAAGGGGAGGGGAAGAGCAGCAAGAGCTTTCGGGGCTGGGCCCTTCCCTGCGGGAGCAGGAGCCCGACGTTCGCCCCCCCGGAAAAGAGGCTCGGCGGCGGCCGAGGGGCCCCGAGGTGTCCCGCCTCTGGCAAAGCCCGGAGCCCCAGCGCTGCGGGGCCTGCGGATAGGGCGCCAAGGGGAGGGGAAGAGCAGCAAGAGCTTTCGGGGCTGGGCCCTTCCCTGCGGGAGCAGGAGCCCGACGTTCGCCCCCCCGGAAAAGAGGCTCGGCGGCGGCCGACGGGCCCCGAGGTGTCCCGCCTCTGGCAAAGCCCGGAGCCCCAGCGCTGCGGGGCCTGCGGATAGGGCGCCAAGGGGAGGGGAAGAGCAGCAAGAGCTTTCGGGGCTGGGCCCTTCCCTTCGGGAGCAGGAGCCCGACGTTCGCCCCCCCAGAAAAGAGGCTCGGCGGCGGCCGAGGGGCCCCGAGGTGTCCCGCCTCTGGCAAAGCCCGGAGCCCCAGCGCTGCGGGGCCTGCGGATAGGGCGCCAAGGGGAGGGGAAGAGCAGCAAGAGCTTTCGGGGCTGGGCCCTTCCCTGCGGGAGCAGGAGCCCGACGTTCGCCCCCCCGGAAAAGAGGCTCGGCGGCGGCCGAGGGGCCCCGAGGTGTCCCGCCTCTGGCAAAGCCCGGAGCCCCAGCGCTGCGGGGCCTGCGGATAGGGCGCCAAGGGGAGGGGAAGAGCAGCAAGAGCTTTCGGGGCTGGGCCCTTCCCTGCGGGAGCAGGAGCCCGACGTTCGCCCCGCCGGAAAAGAGGCTCGGCAGCGGCCGAGGGGCTCCGAGGTGTCCCGCCTCTGGCAAAGCCCGGAGCCCCAGCGCTGCGGGGCCTGCGGATAGGGCGCCAAGGGGAGGGGAAGAGCAGCAAGAGCTTTCGGGGCTGGGCCCTTCCCTGCGGGAGCAGGAGCCCGACGTTCGCCCCCCCGGAAAAGAGGCTCGGCGGCGGCCGAGGGGCCCCGAGGTGTCCCGCCTCTGGCAAAGCCCGGAGCCCCAGCGCTGCGGGGCCTGCGGATAGGGCGCCAAGGGGAGGGGAAGAGCAGCAAGAGCTTTCGGGGCTGGGCCCTTCCCTGCGGGAGCAGGAGCCCGACGTTCGCCCCCCCGGAAAAGAGGCTCGGCGGCGGCCGACGGGCCCCGAGGTGTCCCGCCTC
Source organism: Buteo buteo (assembly GCF_964188355.1). Taxonomy (NCBI): domain Eukaryota; kingdom Metazoa; phylum Chordata; class Aves; order Accipitriformes; family Accipitridae; genus Buteo; species Buteo buteo. Next base: position 12,543 of record NW_027439377.1, read on the forward strand.
TGGCAAAGCCCGGAGCCCCAGCGCTGCGGGGCCTGCGGATAGGGCGCCAAGGGGAGGGGAAGAGCAGCAAGAGCTTTCGGGGCTGGGCCCTTCCCTGCGGGAGCAGGAGCCCGACGTTCGCCCCCCCGGAAAAGAGGCTCGGCGGCGGCCGACGGGCCCCGAGGTGTCCCGCCTCTGGCAAAGCCCGGAGCCCCAGCGCTGCGGGGCCTGCGGATAGGGCGCCAAGGGGAGGGGAAGAGCAGCAAGAGCTTTCGGGGCTGGGCCCTTCCCTTCGGGAGCAGGAGCCCGACGTTCGCCCCCCCAGAAAAGAGGCTCGGCAGCGGCCGAGGGGCCCCGAGGTGTCCCGCCTCTGGCAAAGCCCGGAGCCCCAGCGCTGCGGGGCCTGCGGATAGGGCGCCAAGGGGAGGGGAAGAGCAGCAAGAGCTTTCGGGGCTGGGCCCTTCCCTGCGGGAGCAGGAGCCCGACGTTCGCCCCCCCGGAAAAGAGGCTCGGCGGCGGCCGAGGGGCCCCGAGGTGTCCCGCCTCTGGCAAAGCCCGGAGCCCCAGCGCTGCGGGGCCTGCGGATAGGGCGCCAAGGGGAGGGGAAGAGCAGCAAGAGCTTTCGGGGCTGGGCCCTTCCCTGCGGGAGCAGGAGCCCGACGTTCGCCCCCCCGGAAAAGAGGCTCGGCAGCGGCCGAGGGTCTCCGAGGTGTCCCGCCTCTGGCAAAGCCCGGAGCCCCAGCGCTGTGGGGCCTGCGGATAGGGCGCCAAGGGGAGGGGAAGAGCAGCAAGAGCTTTCGGGGCTGGGCCCTTCCCTGCGGGAGCAGGAGCCCGACGTTCGCCCCCCCGGAAAAGAGGCTCGGCGGCGGCCGAGGGGCCCCGAGGTGTCCCGCCTCTGGCAAAGCCCGGAGCCCCAGCGCTGCGGGGCCTGCGGATAGGGCGCCAAGGGGAGGGGAAGAGCAGCAAGAGCTTTCGGGGCTGGGCCCTTCCCTGCGGGAGCAGGAGCCCGACGTTCGCCCCCCCGGAAAAGAGGCTCGGCGGCGGCCGACGGGCCCCGAGGTGTCCCGCCTCTGGCAAAGCCCGGAGCCCCAGCGCTGCGGGGCCTGCGGCTAGGGCGCCAAGGGGAGGGGAAGAGCAGCAAGAGCTTTCGGGGCTGGGCCCTTCCCTGCGGGAGCAGGAGCCCGACGTTCGCCCCCCTGGAAAAGAGGCTCGTCGGCGGCCGACGGGCCCCGAGGTGTCCCGCCTCTGGCAAAGCCCGGAGCCCCAGCGCTGCGGGGCCTGCGGATAGGGCGCCAAGGGGAGGGGAAGAGCAGCAAGAGCTTTCGGGGCTGGGCCCTTCCCTGCGGGAGCAGGAGCCCGACGTTCGCCCCCCCGGAAAAGAGGCTCGGCGGCGGCCGAGGGGCCCCGAGGTGTCCCGCCTCTGGCAAAGCCCGGAGCCCCAGCGCTGCGGGGCCTGCGGCTAGGGCGCCAAGGGGAGGGGAAGAGCAGCAAGAGCTTTCGGGGCTGGGCCCTTCCCTGCGGGAGCAGGAGCCCGACGTTCGCCCCCCCGGAAAAGAGGCTCGGCGGCGGCCGAGGGGCCCCGAGGTGTCCCGCCTCTGGCAAAGCCCGGAGCCCCAGCGCTGCGGGGCCTGCGGATAGGGCGCCAAGGGGAGGGGAAGAGCAGCAAGAGCTTTCGGGGCTGGGCCCTTCCCTGCGGGAGCAGGAGCCCGACCTTCGCCCCCCCGGAAAAGAGGCTCGGCGGCGGCCGAGGGTCTCCGAGGTGTCCCGCCTCTGGCAAAGCCCGGAGCCCCAGCGCTGCGGGGCCTGTGGATAGGGCGCCAAGGGGAGGGGAAGAGCAGCAAGAGCTTTCGGGGCTGGGCCCTTCCCTGCGGGAGCAGGAGCCCGACGTTCGCCCCCCCAGAAAAGAGGCTCGGCGGCGGCCGAGGGGCCCCGAGGTGTCCCGCCTCTGGCAAAGCCCGGAGCCCCAGTGCTGCGGGGCCTGCGGATAGGGCGCCAAGGGGAGGGGAAGAGCAGCAAGAGCTTTCGGGGCTGGGCCCTTCCCTGCGGGAGCAGGAGCCCGACGTTCGCCCTCCCGGAAAAGAGGCTCGGCGGCGGCCGACGGGCCCCGAGGTGTCCCGCCTCTGGCAAAGCCCGGAGCCCCAGCGCTGCGGGCCTGCGGATAGGGCACCAAGGGGAGGGGAAGAGCAGCAAGAGCTTTCGGGGCTGGGCCCTTCCCTGCGGGAGCAGGAGCCCGACGTTCGCCCCCCCGGAAAAGAGGCTCGGCGGCGGCCGAGGGGCCCCGAGGTGTCCCGCCTCTGGCAAAGCCCGGAGCCCCAGCGCTGCGGGGCCTGCGGATAGGGCGCCAAGGGGAGGGGAAGAGCAGCAAGAGCTTTCGGGGCTGGGCCCTTCCCTGCGGGAGCAGGAGCCCGACGTTCGCCCCCCCGGAAAAGAGGCTCGGCGGCGGCCGAGGGGCCCCGAGGTGTCCCGCCTCTGGCAAAGCCCGGAGCCCCAGCGCTGTGGGGCCTGCGGATAGGGCGCCAAGGGGAGGGGAAGAGCAGCAAGAGCTTTCGGGGCTGGGCCCTTCCCTGCGGGAGCAGGAGCCCGACGTTCGCCCCCCCGGAAAAGAGGCTCGGCGGCGGCCGAGGGGCCCCGAGGTGTCCCGCCTCTGGCAAAGCCCGGAGCCCCAGCGCTGCGGGGCCTGCGGATAGGGCGCCAAGGGGAGGGGAAGAGCAGCAAGAGCTTTCGGGGCTGGGCCCTTCCCTGCGGGAGCAGGAGCCCGACGTTCGCCCCGCCGGAAAAGAGGCTCGGCGGCGGCCGAGGGGCCCCAAGGTGTCCCGCCTCTGGCAAAGCCCGGAGCCCCAGCGCTGCGGGGCCTGCGGATAGGGCGCCAAGGGGAGGGGAAGAGCAGCAAGAGCTTTCGGGGCTGGGCCCTTCCCTGCGGGAGCAGGAGCCCGACGTTCGCCCCCCCGGAAAAGAGGCTCGGCGGCGGCCGAGGGGCCCCGAGGTGTCCCGCCTCTGGCAAAGCCCGGAGCCCCAGCGCTGCGGGGCCTGCGGCTAGGGCGCCAAGGGGAGGGGAAGAGCAGCAAGAGCTTTCGGGGCTGGGCCCTTCCCTGCGGGAGCAGGAGCCCGACGTTCGCCCCCCCGGAAAAGAGGCTCGGCGGCGGCCGAGGGGCCCCGAGGTGTCCCGCCTCTGGCAAAGCCCGGAGCCCCAGCGCTGCGGGGCCTGCGGATAGGGCGCCAAGGGGAGGGGAAGAGCAGCAAGAGCTTTCGGGGCTGGGCCCTTCCCTGCGGGAGCAGGAGCCCGACGTTCGCCCCGCCGGAAAAGAGGCTCGGCAGCGGCCGAGGGGCTCCGAGGTGTCCCGCCTCTGGCAAAGCCCGGAGCCCCAGCGCTGTGGGGCCTGCGGATAGGGCGCCAAGGGGAGGGGAAGAGCAGCAAGAGCTTTCGGGGCTGGGCCCTTCCCTGCGGGAGCAGGAGCCCGACGTTCGCCCCCCCGGAAAAGAGGCTCGGCGGCGGCCGAGGGGCCCCGAGGTGTCCCGCCTCTGGCAAAGCCCGGAGCCCCAGCGCTGCGGGGCCTGCGGATAGGGCGCCAAGGGGAGGGGAAGAGCAGCAAGAGCTTTCGGGGCTGGGCCCTTCCCTGCGGGAGCAGGAGCCCGACGTTCGCCCCCCCGGAAAAGAGGCTCGGCGGCGGCCGACGGGCCCCGAGGTGTCCCGCCTCTGGCAAAGCCCGGAGCCCCAGCGCTGCGGGGCCTGCGGATAGGGCGCCAAGGGGAGGGGAAGAGCAGCAAGAGCTTTCGGGGATGGGCCCTTCCCTGCGGGAGCAGGAGCCCGACGTTCGCCCCGCCGGAAAAGAGGCTCGGCGGCGGCCGAGGGGCCCCGAGGTGTCCCGCCTCTGGCAAAGCCCGGAGCCCCAGCGCTGCGGGGCCTGCGGATAGGGCGCCAAGGGGAGGGGAAGAGCAGCAAGAGCTTTCTGGGCTGGGCCCTTCCCTGCGGGAGCAGGAGCCCGACGTTCGCCCCCCCGGAAAAGAGGCTCGGCGGCGGCCGAGGGGCCCCGAGGTGTCCCGCCTCTGGCAAAGCCCGGAGCCCCAGCGCTGCGGGGCCTGCGGATAGGGCGCCAAGGGGAGGGGAAGAGCAGCAAGAGCTTTCGGGGCTGGGCCCTTCCCTGCGGGAGCAGGAGCCCGACGTTCGCCCCGCCGGAAAAGAGGCTCGGCAGCGGCCGAGGGGCTCCGAGGTGTCCCGCCTCTGGCAAAGCCCGGAGCCCCAGCGCTGTGGGGCCTGCGGATAGGGCGCCAAGGGGAGGGGAAGAGCAGCAAGAGCTTTCGGGGCTGGGCCCTTCCCTGCGGGAGCAGGAGCCCGACGTTCGCCCCCCCGGAAAAGAGGCTCGGCGGCGGCCGAGGGGCCCCGAGGTGTCCCGCCTCTGGCAAAGCCCGGAGCCCCAGCGCTGCGGGGCCTGCGGATAGGGCGCCAAGGGGAGGGGAAGAGCAGCAAGAGCTTTCGGGGCTGGGCCCTTCCCTGCGGGAGCAGGAGCCCGACGTTCGCCCCCCCGGAAAAGAGGCTCGGCGGCGGCCGACGGGCCCCGAGGTGTCCCGCCTCTGGCAAAGCCCGGAGCCCCAGCGCTGCGGGGCCTGCGGATAGGGCGCCAAGGGGAGGGGAAGAGCAGCAAGAGCTTTCGGGGCTGGGCCCTTCCCTGCGGGAGCAGGAGCCCGACGTTCGCCCCCCCGGAAAAGAGGCTCGGCGGCGGCCGACGGGCCCCGAGGTGTCCCGCCTCTGGCAAAGCCCGGAGCCCCAGCGCTGCGGGGCCTGCGGCTAGGGCGCCAAGGGGAGGGGAAGAGCAGCAAGAGCTTTCGGGGCTGGGCCCTTCCCTGCGGGAGCAGGAGCCCGACGTTCGCCCCCCCGGAAAAGAGGCTCGGCGGCGGCCGAGGGGCCCCGAGGTGTCCCGCCTCTGGCAAAGCCCGGAGCCCCAGCGCTGCGGGGCCTGCGGCTAGGGCGCCAAGGGGAGGGGAAGAGCAGCAAGAGCTTTCGGGGCTGGGCCCTTCCCTGCGGGAGCAGGAGCCCGACGTTCGCCCCCCCGGAAAAGAGGCTCGGCGGCGGCCGAGGGGCCCCGAGGTGTCCCGCCTCTGGCAAAGCCCGGAGCCCCAGCGCTGCGGGGCCTGCGGCTAGGGCGCCAAGGGGAGGGGAAGAGCAGCAAGAGCTTTCGGGGCTGGGCCCTTCCCTGCGGGAGCAGGAGCCCGACGTTCGCCCCCCCGGAAAAGAGGCTCGGCGGCGGCCGACGGGCCCCGAGGTGTCCCGCCTCTGGCAAAGCCCGGAGCCCCAGCGCTGCGGGGCCTGCGGATAGGGCGCCAAGGGGAGGGGAAGAGCAGCAAGAGCTTTCGGGGCTGGGCCCTTCCCTGCGGGAGCAGGAGCCCGACGTTCGCCCCCCCGGAAAAGAGGCTCGGCGGCGGCCGACGGGCCCCGAGGTGTCCCGCCTCTGGCAAAGCCCGGAGCCCCAGCGCTGCGGGGCCTGCGGATAGGGCGCCAAGGGGAGGGGAAGAGCAGCAAGAGCTTTCGGGGCTGGGCCCTTCCCTGCGGGAGCAGGAGCCCGACGTTCGCCCCCCCGGAAAAGAGGCTCGGCGGCGGCCGAGGGGCCCCGAGGTGTCCCGCCTCTGGCAAAGCCCGGAGCCCCAGCGCTGCGGGGCCTGCGGATAGGGCGCCAAGGGGAGGGGAAGAGCAGCAAGAGCTTTCGGGGCTGGGCCCTTCCCTGCGGGAGCAGGAGCCCGACGTTCGCCCCCCCGGAAAAGAGGCTCGGCGGCGGCCGACGGGCCCCGAGGTGTCCCGCCTCTGGCAAAGCCCGGAGCCCCAGCGCTGCGGGGCCTGCGGATAGGGCGCCAAGGGGAGGGGAAGAGCAGCAAGAGCTTTCGGGGCTGGGCCCTTCCCTGCGGGAGCAGGAGCCCGACGTTCGCCCCCCCAGAAAAGAGGCTCGGCGGCGGCCGAGGGGCCCCGAGGTGTCCCGCCTCTGGCAAAGCCCGGAGCCCCAGCGCTGCGGGGCCTGCGGATAGGGCGCCAAGGGGAGGGGAAGAGCAGCAAGAGCTTTCGGGGCTGGGCCCTTCCCTGCGGGAGCAGGAGCCCGACGTTCGCCCCCCCGGAAAAGAGGCTCGGCGGCGGCCGAGGGGCCCCGAGGTGTCCCGCCTCTGGCAAAGCCCGGAGCCCCAGCGCTGCGGGGCCTGCGGATAGGGCGCCAAGGGGAGGGGAAGAGCAGCAAGAGCTTTCGGGGCTGGGCCCTTCCCTGCGGGAGCAGGAGCCCGACGTTCGCCCCCCCGGAAAAGAGGCTCGGCAGCGGCCGAGGGGCTCCGAGGTGTCCCGCCTCTGGCAAAGCCCGGAGCCCCAGCGCTGCGGGGCCTGCGGATAGGGCGCCAAGGGGAGGGGAAGAGCAGCAAGAGCTTTCGGGGCTGGGCCCTTCCCTGCGGGAGCAGGAGCCCGACGTTCGCCCCCCCGGAAAAGAGGCTCGGCGGCGGCCGAGGGGCCCCGAGGTGTCCCGCCTCTGGCAAAGCCCGGAGCCCCAGCGCTGCGGGGCCTGCGGATAGGGCGCCAAGGGGAGGGGAAGAGCAGCAAGAGCTTTCGGGGCTGGGCCCTTCCCTGCGGGAGCAGGAGCCCGACGTTCGCCCCCCCGGAAAAGAGGCTCGGCGGCGGCCGACGGGCCCCGAGGTGTCCCGCCTCTGGCAAAGCCCGGAGCCCCAGCGCTGCGGGGCCTGCGGATAGGGCGCCAAGGGGAGGGGAAGAGCAGCAAGAGCTTTCGGGGCTGGGCCCTTCCCTGCGGGAGCAGGAGCCCGACGTTCGCCCCCCCGGAAAAGAGGCTCGGCGGCGGCCGACGGGCCCCGAGGTGTCCCGCCTCTGGCAAAGCCCGGAGCCCCAGCGCTGCGGGGCCTGCGGATAGGGCGCCAAGGGGAGGGGAAGAGCAGCAAGAGCTTTCGGGGCTGGGCCCTTCCCTGCGGGAGCAGGAGCCCGACGTTCGCCCCCCCGGAAAAGAGGCTCGGCGGCGGCCGACGGGCCCCGAGGTGTCCCGCCTCTGGCAAAGCCCGGAGCCCCAGCGCTGCGGGGCCTGCGGATAGGGCGCCAAGGGGAGGGGAAGAGCAGCAAGAGCTTTCGGGGCTGGGCCCTTCCCTGCGGGAGCAGGAGCCCGACGTTCGCCCCCCCGGAAAAGAGGCTCGGCGGCGGCCGACGGGCCCCGAGGTGTCCCGCCTCTGGCAAAGCCCGGAGCCCCAGCGCTGCGGGGCCTGCGGATAGGGCGCCAAGGGGAGGGGAAGAGCAGCAAGAGCTTTCGGGGCTGGGCCCTTCCCTGCGGGAGCAGGAGCCCGACGTTCGCCCCCCCGGAAAAGAGGCTCGGCGGCGGCCGATGGGCCCCGAGGTGTCCCGCCTCTGGCAAAGCCCGGAGCCCCAGCGCTGCGGGGCCTGTGGATAGGGCGCCAAGGGGAGGGGAAGAGCAGCAAGAGCTTTCGGGGCTGGGCCCTTCCCTGCGGGAGCAGGAGCCCGACGTTCGCCCCCCCGGAAAAGAGGCTCGGCGGCGGCCGACGGGCCCCGAGGTGTCCCGCCTCTGGCAAAGCCCGGAGCCCCAGCGCTGCGGGGCCTGCGGATAGGGCGCCAAGGGGAGGGGAAGAGCAGCAAGAGCTTTCGGGGCTGGGCCCTTCCCTGCGGGAGCAGGAGCCCGACGTTCGCCCCCCCGGAAAAGAGGCTCGGCGGCGGCCGAGGGGCCCCGAGGTGTCCCGCCTCTGGCAAAGCCCGGAGCCGCAGCGCTGCGGGGCCTGCGGATAGGGCGCCAAGGGGAGGGGAAGAGCAGCAAGAGCTTTCGGGGCTGGGCCCTTCCCTGCGGGAGCAGGAGCCCGACGTTCGCCCCCCCGGAAAAGAGGCTCGGCGGCGGCCGAGGGGCCCCGAGGTGTCCCGCCTCTGGCAAAGCCCGGAGCCCCAGCGCTGCGGGGCCTGCGGATAGGGCGCCAAGGGGAGGGGAAGAGCAGCAAGAGCTTTCGGGGCTGGGCCCTTCCCTGCGGGAGCAGGAGCCCGACGTTCGCCCCCCCGGAAAAGAGGCTCGGCGGCGGCCGAGGGGCCCCGAGGTGTCCCGCCTCTGGCAAAGCCCGGAGCCCCAGCGCTGCGGGGCCTGCGGATAGGGCGCCAAGGGGAGGGGAAGAGCAGCAAGAGCTTTCGGGGCTGGGCCCTTCCCTGCGGGAGCAGGAGCCCGACGTTCGCCCCCCCGGAAAAGAGGCTCGGCGGCGGCCGAGGGGCCCCGAGGTGTCCCGCCTCTGGCAAAGCCCGGAGCCCCAGCGCTGCGGGGCCTGCGGATAGGGCACCAAGGGGAGGGGAAGAGCAGCAAGAGCTTTCGGGGCTGGGCCCTTCCCTGCGGGAGCAGGAGCCCGACGTTCGCCCCCCCGGAAAAGAGGCTGGGCGGCGGCCGACGGGCCCCGAGGTGTCCCGCCTCTGGCAAAGCCCGGAGCCCCAGCGCTGCGGGGCCTGCGGATAGGGCGCCAAGGGGAGGGGAAGAGCAGCAAGAGCTTTCGGGGCTGGGCCCTTCCCTGCGGGAGCAGGAGCCCGACGTTCGCCCCCCCGGAAAAGAGGCTCGGCGGCGGCCGACGGGCCCCGAGGTGTCCCGCCTCTGGCAAAGCCCGGAGCCCCAGCGCTGCGGGGCCTGCGGATAGGGCGCCAAGGGGAGGGGAAGAGCAGCAAGAGCTTTCGGGGCTGGGCCCTTCCCTGCGGGAGCAGGAGCCCGACGTTCGCCCCCCCGGAAAAGAGGCTCGGCGGCGGCCGAGGGGCCCCGAGGTGTCCCGCCTCTGGCAAAGCCCGGAGCCCCAGCGCTGCAGGGCCTGCGGATAGGGCGCCAAGGGGAGGGGAAGAGCAGCAAGAGCTTTCGGGGCTGGGCCCTTCCCTGCGGGAGCAGGAGCCCGACGTTCGCCCCCCCGGAAAAGAGGCTCGGCGGCGGCCGACGGGCCCCGAGGTGTCCCGCCTCTGGCAAAGCCCGGAGCCCCAGCGCTGCGGGGCCTGCGGCTAGGGCGCCAAGGGGAGGGGAAGAGCAGCAAGAGCTTTCGGGGCTGGGCCCTTCCCTGCGGGAGCAGGAGCCCGACGTTCGCCCCCCCGGGAAAGAGGCTCGGCGGCGGCCGAGGGGCCCCGAGGTGTCCCGCCTCTGGCAAAGCCCGGAGCCCCAGTGCTGCGGGGCCTGCGGCTAGGGCTCCAAGGGGAGGGGAAGAGCAGCAAGAGCTTTCGGGGCTGGGCCCTTCCCTGCGGGAGCAGGAGCCCGACGTTCGCCCCCCCGGAAAAGAGGCTCGGCGGCGGCCGAGGGGCCCCGAGGTGTCCCGCCTCTGGCAAAGCCCGGAGCCCCAGCGCTGCGGGGCCTGCGGATAGGGCGCCAAGGGGAGGGGAAGAGCAGCAAGAGCTTTCGGGGCTGGGCCCTTCCCTGCGGGAGCAGGAGCCCGACGTTCGCCCCGCCGGAAAAAAGGCTCATCAGCGGCCGAGGGTCTCCGAGGTGTCCCGCCTCTGGCAAAGCCCGGAGCCCCAGCGCTGTGGGGCCTGCGGATAGGGCGCCAAGGGGAGGGGAAGAGCAGCAAGAGCTTTCGGGGCTGGGCCCTTCCCTGCGGGAGCAGGAGCCCGACGTTCGCCCCCCCGGAAAAGAGGCTCGGCGGCGGCCGAGGGGCCCCGAGGTGTCCCGCCTCTGGCAAAGCCCGGAGCCCCAGCGCTGCGGGGCCTGCGGATAGGGCGCCAAGGGGAGGGGAAGAGCAGCAAGAGCTTTCGGGGCTGGGCCCTTCCCTGCGGGAGCAGGAGCCCGACGTTCGCCCCCCCGGAAAAGAGGCTCGGCGGCGGCCGAGGGGCCCCGAGGTGTCCCGCCTCTGGCAAAGCCCGGAGCCCCAGCGCTGCGGGGCCTGCGGATAGGGCACCAAGGGGAGGGGAAGAGCAGCAAGAGCTTTCGGGGCTGGGCCCTTCCCTGCGGGAGCAGGAGCCCGACGTTCGCCCCCCCGGAAAAGAGGCTCGGCGGCGGCCGACGGGCCCCGAGGTGTCCCGCCTCTGGCAAAGCCCGGAGCCCCAGCGCTGCGGGGCCTGCGGATAGGGCACCAAGGGGAGGGGAAGAGCAGCAAGAGCTTTCGGGGCTGGGCCCTTCCCTGCGGGAGCAGGAGCCCGACGTTCGCCCCCCCGGAAAAGAGGCTCGGCGGCGGCCGACGGGCCCCGAGGTGTCCCGCCTCTGGCAAAGCCCGGAGCCCCAGCGCTGCGGGGCCTGCGGCTAGGGCGCCAAGGGGAGGGGAAGAGCAGCAATAGCTTTCGGGGCTGGGCCCTTCCCTTCGGGAGCAGGAGCCCGACGTTCGCCCCCCCGGAAAAGAGGCTCGGCGGCGGCCGAGGGGCCCCGAGGTGTCCCGCCTCTGGCAAAGCCCGGAGCCCCAGCGCTGCGGGGCCTGCGGATAGGGCGCCAAGGGGAGGGGAAGAGCAGCAAGAGCTTTCGGGGCTGGGCCCTTCCCTGCGGGAGCAGGAGCCCGACGTTCGCCCCCCCGGAAAAGAGGCTCGGCGGCGGCCGAGGGGCCCCAAGGTGTCCCGCCTCTGGCAAAGCCCGGAGCCCCAGCGCTGCGGGGCCTGCGGATAGGGCGCCAAGGGGAGGGGAAGAGCAGCAAGAGCTTTCGGGGCTGGGCCCTTCCCTGCGGGAGCAGGAGCCCGACGTTCGCCCCCCCGGAAAAGAGGCTCGGCGGCGGCCGAGGGGCCCCGAGGTGTCCCGCCTCTGGCAAAGCCCGGAACCCCAGCGCTGCAGGGCCTGCGGATAGGGCGCCAAGGGGAGGGGAAGAGCAGCAAGAGCTTTCGGGGCTGGGCCCTTCCCTGCGGGAGCAGGAGCCCGACGTTCGCCCCCCCGGAAAAGAGGCTCGGCGGCGGCCGACGGGCCCCGAGGTGTCCCGCCTCTGGCAAAGCCCGGAGCCCCAGCGCTGCGGGGCCTGCGGATAGGGCGCCAAGGGGAGGGGAAGAGCAGCAAGAGCTTTCGGGGCTGGGCCCTTCCCTGCGGGAGCAGGAGCCCGACGTTCGCCCCCCCGGGAAAGAGGCTCGGCGGCGGCCGAGGGGCCCCGAGGTGTCCCGCCTCTGGCAAAGCCCGGAGCCCCAGTGCTGCGGGGCCTGCGGCTAGGGCGCCAAGGGGAGGGGAAGAGCAGCAAGAGCTTTCGGGGCTGGGCCCTTCCCTGCGGGAGCAGGAGCCCGACGTTCGCCCCCCCGGAAAAGAGGCTCGGCGGCGGCCGAGGGGCCCCGAGGTGTCCCGCCTCTGGCAAAGCCCGGAGCCCCAGCGCTGCGGGGCCTGCGGATAGGGCGCCAAGGGGAGGGGAAGAGCAGCAAGAGCTTTCGGGGCTGGGCCCTTCCCTGCGGGAGCAGGAGCCCGACGTTCGCCCCCCCGGAAAAGAGGCTCGGCGGCGGCCGAGGGGCCCCGAGGTGTCCCGCCTCTGGCAAAGCCCGGAGCCCCAGCGCTGCGGGGCCTGCGGATAGGGCGCCAAGGGGAGGGGAAGAGCAGCAAGAGCTTTCGGGGCTGGGCCCTTCCCTGCGGGAGCAGGAGCCCGACGTTCGCCCCCCCGGAAAAGAGGCTCGGCGGCGGCCGACGGGCCCCGAGGTGTCCCGCCTCTGGCAAAGCCCGGAGCCCCAGCGCTGCGGGGCCTGCGGATAGGGCGCCAAGGGGAGGGGAAGAGCAGCAAGAGCTTTCGGGGCTGGGCCCTTCCCTGCGGGAGCAGGAGCCCGACGTTCGCCCCGCCGGAAAAGAGGCTCATCAGCGGCCGAGGGTCTCCGAGGTGTCCCGCCTCTGGCAAAGCCCGGAGCCCCAGCGCTGTGGGGCCTGCGGATAGGGCGCCAAGGGGAGGGGAAGAGCAGCAAGAGCTTTCGGGGCTGGGCCCTTCCCTGCGGGAGCAGGAGCCCGACGTTCGCCCCCCCGGAAAAGAGGCTCGGCGGCGGCCGAGGGGCCCCGAGGTGTCCCGCCTCTGGCAAAGCCCGGAGCCCCAGCGCTGCGGGGCCTGCGGATAGGGCGCCAAGGGGAGGGGAAGAGCAGCAAGAGCTTTCGGGGCTGGGCCCTTCCCTGCGGGAGCAGGAGCCCGACGTTCGCCCCCCCGGAAAAGAGGCTCGGCGGCGGCCGAGGGGCCCCGAGGTGTCCCGCCTCTGGCAAAGCCCGGAGCCCCAGCGCTGCGGGGCCTGCGGATAGGGCGCCAAGGGGAGGGGAAGAGCAGCAAGAGCTTTCGGGGCTGGGCCCTTCCCTGCGGGAGCAGGAGCCCGACGTTCGCCCCCCCGGAAAAGAGGCTCGGCGGCGGCCGACGGGCCCCGAGGTGTCCCGCCTCTGGCAAAGCCCGGAGCCCCAGCGCTGCGGGGCCTGCGGATAGGGCGCCAAGGGGAGGGGAAGAGCAGCAAGAGCTTTCGGGGCTGGGCCCTTCCCTGCGGGAGCAGGAGCCCGACGTTCGCCCCCCCGGAAAAGAGGCTCGGCGGCGGCCGACGGGCCCCGAGGTGTCCCGCCTCTGGCAAAGCCCGGAGCCCCAGCGCTGCGGGGCCTGCGGCTAGGGCGCCAAGGGGAGGGGAAGAGCAGCAAGAGCTTTCGGGGCTGGGCCCTTCCCTGCGGGAGCAGGAGCCCGACGTTCGCCCCCCCGGAAAAGAGGCTCGGCGGCGGCCGACGGGCCCCGAGGTGTCCCGCCTCTGGCAAAGCCCGGAGCCCCAGCGCTGCGGGGCCTGCGGCTAGGGCGCCAAGGGGAGGGGAAGAGCAGCAAGAGCTTTCGGGGCTGGGCCCTTCCCTGCGGGAGCAGGAGCCCGACCTTCGCCCCCCCGGAAAAGAGGCTCGGCGGCGGCCGAGGGGCCCCGAGGTGTCCCGCCTCTGGCAAAGCCCGGAGCCCCAGCGCTGCGGGGCCTGTGGATAGGGCGCCAAGGGGAGGGGAAGAGCAGCAAGAGCTTTCGGGGCTGGGCCCTTCCCTGCGGGAGCAGGAGCCCGACGTTCGCCCCCCCGGAAAAGATGCTCGGCGGCGGCCGAGGGGCCCCGAGGTGTCCCGCCTCTCGCAAAGCCCGGAGCCCCAGCGCTGCGGGGCCTGCGGATAGGGCGCCAAGGGGAGGGGAAGAGCAGCAAGAGCTTTCGGGGCTGGGCCCTTCCCTGCGGGAGCAGGAGCCCGACGTTCGCCCCCCCGGAAAAGAGGCTCGGCGGCGGCCGAGGGTCCCCGAGGTGTCCCGCCTCTGGCAAAGCCCGGAGCCCCAGCGCTGCGGGGCCTGCGGATAGGGCGCCAAGGGGAGGGGAAGAGCAGCAAGAGCTTTCGGGGCTGGGCCCTTCCCTGCGGGAGCAGGAGCCCGACGTTCGCCCCCCCGGAAAAGAGGCTCGGCGGCGGCCGAGGGTCCCCGAGGTGTCCCGCCTCTGGCAAAGCCCGGAGCCCCAGCGCTGCGGGGCCTGCGGATAGGGCGCCAAGGGGAGGGGAAGAGCAGCAAGAGCTTTCGGGGCTGGGCCCTTCCCTGCGGGAGCAGGAGCCCGACGTTCGCCCCCCCGGAAAAGAGGCTCGGCGGCGGCCGACGGGCCCCGAGGTGTCCCGCCTCTGGCAAAGCCCGGAGCCCCAGCGCTGCGGGGCCTGCGGATAGGGCACCAAGGGGAGGGGAAGAGCAGCAAGAGCTTTCGGGGTTGGGCCCTTCCCTGCGGGAGCAGGAGCCCGACGTTCGCCCCCCCGGAAAAGAGGCTCGGCGGCGGCCGACGGGCCCCGAGGTGTCCCGCCTCTGGCAAAGCCCGGAGCCCCAGCGCTGCGGGGCCTGCGGATAGGGCACCAAGGGGAGGGGAAGAGCAGCAAGAGCTTTCGGGGCTGGGCCCTTCCCTGCGGGAGCAGGAGCCCGACGTTCGCCCCCCCGGAAAAGAGGCTCGGCGGCGGCCGACGGGCCCCGAGGTGTCCCGCCTCTGGCAAAGCCCGGAGCCCCAGCGCTGCGGGGCCTGCTGATAGGGCGCCAAGGGGAGGGGAAGAGCAGCAAGAGCTTTCGGGGCTGGGCCCTTCCCTGCGGGAGCAGGAGCCCGACGTTCGCCCCCCCGGAAAAGAGGCTCGGCGGCGGCCGAGGGGCCCCGAGGTGTCCCGCCTCTGGCAAAGCCCGGAGCCCCAGCGCTGCGGGGCCTGCGGATAGGGCGCCAAGGGGAGGGGAAGAGCAGCAAGAGCTTTCGGGGCTGGGCCCTTCCCTGCGGGAGCAGGAGCCCGACGTTCGCCCCCCCGGAAAAGAGGCTCGGCGGCGGCCGAGGGGCCCCGAGGTGTCCCGCCTCTGGCAAAGCCCGGAGCCCCAGCGCTGCGGGGCCTGCGGCTAGGGCGCCAAGGGGAGGGGAAGAGCAGCAAGAGCTTTCGGGGCTGGGCCCTTCCCTGCGGGAGCAGGAGCCCGACGTTCGCCCCCCCGGAAAAGAGGCTCGGCGGCGGCCGAGGGGCCCCAAGGTGTCCCGCCTCTGGCAAAGCCCGGAGCCCCAGCGCTGCGGGGCCTGCGGATAGGGCGCCAAGGGGAGGGGAAGAGCAGCAAGAGCTTTCGGGGCTGGGCCCTTCCCTGCGGGAGCAGGAGCCCGACGTTCGCCCCCCCGGAAAAGAGGCTCGGCGGCGGCCGAGGGGCCCCGAGGTGTCCCGCCTCTGGCAAAGCCCGGAGCCCCAGCGCTGCGGGGCCTGCGGCTAGGGCGCCAAGGGGAGGGGAAGAGCAGCAAGAGCTTTCGGGGCTGGGCCCTTCCCTTCGGGAGCAGGAGCCCGACGTTCGCCCCCCCGGAAAAGAGGCTCGGCGGCGGCCGAGGGGCCCCGAGGTGTCCCGCCTCTGGCAAAGCCCGGAGCCCCAGCGCTGCGGGGCCTGCGGATAGGGCGCCAAGGGGAGGGGAAGAGCAGCAAGAGCTTTCGGGGCTGGGCCCTTCCCTGCGGGAGCAGGAGCCCGACGTTCGCCCCCCCGGAAAAGAGGCTCGGCGGCGGCCGAGGGGCCCCGAGGTGTCCCGCCTCTGGCAAAGCCCGGAGCCCCAGCGCTGCGGGGCCTGCGGCTAGGGCGCCAAGGGGAGGGGAAGAGCAGCAAGAGCTTTCGGGGCTGGGCCCTTCCCTTCGGGAGCAGGAGCCCGACGTTCGCCCCCCCGGAAAAGAGGCTCGGCGGCGGCCGAGGGGCCCCGAGGTGTCCCGCCTCTGGCAAAGCCCGGAGCCCCAGCGCTGCGGGGCCTGCGGATAGGGCGCCAAGGGGAGGGGAAGAGCAGCAAGAGCTTTCGGGGCTGGGCCCTTCCCTGCGGGAGCAGGAGCCCGACGTTCGCCCCCCCGGAAAAGAGGCTCGGCGGCGGCCGAGGGGCCCCAAGGTGTCCCGCCTCTGGCAAAGCCCGGAGCCCCAGCGCTGCGGGGCCTGCGGATAGGGCGCCAAGGGGAGGGGAAGAGCAGCAAGAGCTTTCGGGGCTGGGCCCTTCCCTGCGGGAGCAGGAGCCCGACGTTCGCCCCCCCGGAAAAGAGGCTCGGCGGCGGCCGAGGGGCCCCGAGGTGTCCCGCCTCTGGCAAAGCCCGGAGCCCCAGCGCTGCGGGGCCTGCGGCTAGGGCGCCAAGGGGAGGGGAAGAGCAGCAAGAGCTTTCGGGGCTGGGCCCTTCCCTGCGGGAGCAGGAGCCTGACGTTCGCCCCCCCGGAAAAGAGGCTCGGCGGCGGCCGAGGGGCCCCGAGGTGTCCCGCCTCTGGCAAAGCCCGGAGCCCCAGCGCTGCGGGGCCTGCGGATAGGGCGCCAAGGGCAGGGGAAGAGCAGCAAGAGCTTTCGGGGCTGGGCCCTTCCCTGCGGGAGCAGGAGCCCGACGTTCGCCCCCCCGGAAAAGAGGCTCGGCGGCGGCCGAGGGGCCCCGAGGTGTCCCGCCTCTGGCAAAGCCCGGAGGCCCAGCGCTGCGGGGCCTGCGGATAGGGCGCCAAGGGGAGGGGAAGAGCAGCAAGAGCTTTCGGGGCTGGGCCCTTCCCTGCGGGAGCAGGAGCCCGACGTTCGCCCCCCCGGAAAAGAGGCTCGGCGGCGGCCAACGGGCCCCGAGGTGTCCCGCCTCTGGCAAAGCCCGGAGCCCCAGCGCTGCGGGGCCTGCGGATAGGGCGCCAAGGGGAGGGGAAGAGCAGCAAGAGCTTTCGGGGCTGGGCCCTTCCCTGCGGGAGCAGGAGCCCGACGTTCGCCCCCCCGGAAAAGAGGCTCGGCGGCGGCCGACGGGCCCCGAGGTGTCCCGCCTCTGGCAAAGCCCGGAGCCCCAGCGCTGCGGGGCCTGCGGATAGGGCGCCAAGGGGAGGGGAAGAGCAGCAAGAGCTTTCGGGGCTGGGCCCTTCCCTGCGGGAGCAGGAGCCCGACGTTCGCCCCCCCGGAAAAGAGGCTCGGCGGCGGCCGAGGGGCCCCGAGGTGTCCCGCCTCTGGCAAAGCCCGGAGCCCCAGCGCTGCGGGGCCTGCGGATAGGGCGCCAAGGGGAGGGGAAGAGCAGCAAGAGCTTTCGGGGCTGGGCCCTTCCCTGCGGGAGCAGGAGCCCGACGTTCGCCCCCCCGGAAAAGAGGCTCGGCGGCGGCCGAGGGGCCCCGAGGTGTCCCGCCTCTGGCAAAGCCCGGAGCCCCAGCGCTGCGGGGCCTGCGGATAGGGTGCCAAGGGGAGGGGAAGAGCAGCAAGAGCTTTCGGGGCTGGGCCCTTCCCTGCGGGAGCAGGAGCCCGACGTTCGCCCCCCCGGAAAAGAGGCTCGGCGGCGGCCGACGGGCCCCGAGGTGTCCCGCCTCTGGCAAAGCCCGGAGCCCCAGCGCTGCGGGGCCTGCGGATAGGGTGCCAAGGGGAGGGGAAGAGCAGCAAGAGCTTTCGGGGCTGGGCCCTTCCCTGCGGGAGCAGGAGCCCGACGTTCGCCCCCCCGGAAAAGAGGCTCGGCGGCGGCCGACGGGCCCCGAGGTGTCCCGCCTCTGGCAAAGCCCGGAGCCCCAGCGCTGCGGGGCCTGCGGATAGGGCGCCAAGGGGAGGGGAAGAGCAGCAAGAGCTTTCGGGGCTGGGCCCTTCCCTGCGGGAGCAGGAGCCCGACGTTCGCCCCGCCGGAAAAGAGGCTCGGCAGCGGCCGAGGGGCTCCGAGGTGTCCCGCCTCTGGCAAAGCCCGGAGCCCCAGCGCTGTGGGGCCTGCGGATAGGGCGCCAAGGGGAGGGGAAGAGCAGCAAGAGCTTTCGGGGCTGGGCCCTTCCCTGCGGGAGCAGGAGCCCGACGTTCGCCCCCCCGGAAAAGAGGCTCGGCGGCGGCCGAGGGGCCCCGAGGTGTCCCGCCTCTGGCAAAGCCCGGAGCCCCAGCGCTGCGGGGCCTGCGGATAGGGCGCCAAGGGGAGGGGAAGAGCAGCAAGAGCTTTCGGGGCTGGGCCCTTCCCTGCGGGAGCAGGAGCCCGACGTTCGCCCCCCCGGAAAAGAGGCTCGGCGGCGGCCGACGGGCCCCGAGGTGTCCCGCCTCTGGCAAAGCCCGGAGCCCCAGCGCTGCGGGGCCTGCGGATAGGGCGCCAAGGGGAGGGGAAGAGCAGCAAGAGCTTTCGGGGCTGGGCCCTTCCCTGCGGGAGCAGGAGCCCGACGTTCGCCCCCCCGGAAAAGAGGCTCGGCGGCGGCCGACGGGCCCCGAGGTGTCCCGCCTCTGGCAAAGCCCGGAGCCCCAGCGCTGCGGGGCCTGCGGATAGGGCGCCAAGGGGAGGGGAAGAGCAGCAAGAGCTTTCGGGGCTGGGCCCTTCCCTGCGGGAGCAGGAGCCCGACGTTCGCCCCCCCGGAAAAGAGGCTCGGCGGCGGCCGAGGGGCCCCGAGGTGTCCCGCCTCTGGCAAAGCCCGGAGCCCCAGCGCTGCGGGGCCTGCGGATAGGGCGCCAAGGGGAGGGGAAGAGCAGCAAGAGCTTTCGGGGCTGGGCCCTTCCCTGCGGGAGCAGGAGCCCGACGTTCGCCCCCCCGGAAAAGAGGCTCGGCGGCGGCCGAGGGGCCCCGAGGTGTCCCGCCTCTGGCAAAGCCCGGAGCCCCAGCGCTGCGGGGCCTGCGGATAGGGCGCCAAGGGGAGGGGAAGAGCAGCAAGAGCTTTCGGGGCTGGGCCCTTCCCTGCGGGAGCAGGAGCCCGACGTTCGCCCCCCCGGAAAAGAGGCTCGGCGGCGGCCGAGGGGCCCCGAGGTGTCCCGCCTCTGGCAAAGCCCGGAGCCCCAGCGCTGCGGGGCCTGCGGATAGGGCGCCAAGGGGAGGGGAAGAGCAGCAAGAGCTTTCGGGGCTGGGCCCTTCCCTGCGGGAGCAGGAGCCCGACGTTCGCCCCCCCGGAAAAGAGGCTCGGCGGCGGCCGACGGGCCCCGAGGTGTCCCGCCTCTGGCAAAGCCCGGAGCCCCAGCGCTGCGGGGCCTGCGGATAGGGCGCCAAGGGGAGGGGAAGAGCAGCAAGAGCTTTCGGGGCTGGGCCCTTCCCTGCGGGAGCAGGAGCCCGACGTTCGCCCCCCCGGAAAAGAGGCTCGGCGGCGGCCGAGGGGCCCCAAGGTGTCCCGCCTCTGGCAAAGCCCGGAGCCCCAGCGCTGCGGGGCCTGCGGATAGGGCGCCAAGGGGAGGGGAAGAGCAGCAAGAGCTTTCGGGGCTGGGCCCTTCCCTGCGGGAGCAGGAGCCCGACGTTCGCCCCCCCGGAAAAGAGGCTCGGCGGCGGCCGAGGGGCCCCGAGGTGTCCCGCCTCTGGCAAAGCCCGGAGCCCCAGCGCTGCGGGGCCTGCGGATAGGGCGCCAAGGGGAGGGGAAGAGCAGCAAGAGCTTTCGGGGCTGGGCCCTTCCCTGCGGGAGCAGGAGCCCGACGTTCGCCCCCCCGGAAAAGAGGCTCGGCGGCGGCCGAGGGGCCCCAAGGTGTCCCGCCTCTGGCAAAGCCCGGAGCCCCAGCGCTGCGGGGCCTGCGGCTAGGGCGCCAAGGGGAGGGGAAGAGCAGCAAGAGCTTTCGGGGCTGGGCCCTTCCCTGCGGGAGCAGGAGCCCGACGTTCGCCCCCCCGGAAAAGAGGCTCGGCGGCGGCCGAGGGGCCCCGAGGTGTCCCGCCTCTGGCAAAGCCCGGAGCCCCAGCGCTGCGGGGCCTGCGGATAGGGTGCCAAGGGGAGGGGAAGAGCAGCAAGAGCTTTCGGGGCTGGGCCCTTCCCTGCGGGAGCAGGAGCCCGACGTTCGCCCCCCCGGAAAAGAGGCTCGGTGGCGGCCGACGGGCCCCGAGGTGTCCCGCCTCTGGCAAAGCCCGGAGCCCCAGCGCTGCGGGGCCTGCGGATAGGGTGCCAAGGGGAGGGGAAGAGCAGCAAGAGCTTTCGGGGCTGGGCCCTTCCCTTCGGGAGCAGGAGCCCGACGTTCGCCCCCCCGGAAAAGAGGCTCGGCGGCGGCCGAGGGGCCCCGAGGTGTCCCGCCTCTGGCAAAGCCCGGAGCCCCAGCGCTGTGGGGCCTGCGGATAGGGCGCCAAGGGGAGGGGAAGAGCAGCAAGAGCTTTCGGGGCTGGGCCCTTCCCTGCGGGAGCAGGAGCCCGACGTTCGCCCCCCCGGAAAAGAGGCTCGGCGGCGGCCGAGGGGCCCCAAGGTGTCCCGCCTCTGGTAAAGCCCGGAGCCCCAGCGCTGCGGGGCCTGCGGATAGGGCGCCAAGGGGAGGGGAAGAGCAGCAAGAGCTTTCGGGGCTGGGCCCTTCCCTGCGGGAGCAGGAGCCCGACGTTCGCCCCCCCGGAAAAGAGGCTCGGCGGCGGCCAACGGGCCCCGAGGTGTCCCGCCTCTGGCAAAGCCCGGAGCCCCAGCGCTGCGGGGCCTGCGGATAGGGCGCCAAGGGGAGGGGAAGAGCAGCAAGAGCTTTCGGGGCTGGGCCCTTCCCTGCGGGAGCAGGAGCCCGACTTTCGCCCCGCCGGAAAAGAGGCTCGGCAGCGGCCGAGGGGCCCCGAGGTGTCCCGCCTCTGGCAAAGCCCGGAGCCCCAGCGCTGCGGGGCCTGCGGATAGGGCGCCAAGGGGAGGGGAAGAGCAGCAAGAGCTTTCGGGGCTGGGCCCTTCCCTGCGGGAGCAGGAGCCCGACGTTCGCCCCCCCGGAAAAGAGGCTCGGCGGCGGCCGACGGGCCCCGAGGTGTCCCGCCTCTGGCAAAGCCCGGAGCCCCAGCGCTGCGGGGCCTGCGGATAGGGTGCCAAGGGGAGGGGAAGAGCAGCAAGAGCTTTCGGGGCTGGGCCCTTCCCTGTGGGAGCAGGAGCCCGACGTTCGCCCCCCCGGAAAAGAGGCTCGGCGGCGGCCGAGGGGCCCCGAGGTGTCCCGCCTCTGGCAAAGCCCGGAGCCCCAGCGCTGCGGGGCCTGCGGATAGGGCGCCAAGGGGAGGGGAAGAGCAGCAAGAGCTTTCGGGGCTGGGCCCTTCCCTGCGGGAGCAGGAGCCCGACGTTCGCCCCCCCGGAAAAGAGGCTCGGCGGCGGCCGACGGGCCCCGAGGTGTCCCGCCTCTGGCAAAGCCCGGAGCCCCAGCGCTGCGGGGCCTGCGGCTAGGGCGCCAAGGGGAGGGGAAGAGCAGCAAGAGCTTTCGGGGCTGGGCCCTTCCCTGCGGGAGCAGGAGCCCGACGTTCGCCCCCCCGGAAAAGAGGCTCGGCCGCGGCCGACGGGCCCCGAGGTGTCCCGCCTCTGGCAAAGCCCGGAGCCCCAGCACTGCGGGGCCTGCGGATAGGGCGCCAAGGGGAGGGGAAGAGCAGCAAGAGCTTTCGGGGCTGGGCCCTTCCCTGCGGGAGCAGGAGCCCGACGTTCGCCCCCCCGGAAAAGAGGCTCGGCGGCGGCCGAGGGGCCCCGAGGTGTCCCGCCTCTGGCAAAGCCCGGAGCCCCAGCGCTGCGGGGCCTGCGGATAGGGCGCCAAGGGGAGGGGAAGAGCAGCAAGAGCTTTCGGGGCTGGGCCCTTCCCTGCGGGAGCAGGAGCCCGACGTTCGCCCCCCCGGAAAAGAGGCTCGGCGGCGGCCGAGGGGCCCCGAGGTGTCCCGCCTCTGGCAAAGCCCGGAGCCCCAGCGCTGCGGGGCCTGCGGATAGGGCGCCAAGGGGAGGGGAAGAGCAGCAAGAGCTTTCGGGGCTGGGCCCTTCCCTGCGGGAGCAGGAGCCCGACGTTCGCCCCCCCGGAAAAGAGGCTCGGCGGCGGCCGACGGGCCCCGAGGTGTCCCGCCTCTGGCAAAGCCCGGAGCCCCAGCGCTGCGGGGCCTGCGGATAGGGCGCCAAGGGGAGGGGAAGAGCAGCAAGAGCTTTCGGGGCTGGGCCCTTCCCTGCGGGAGCAGGAGCCCGACGTTCGCCCCCCCGGAAAAGAGGCTCGGCGGCGGCCGAGGGGCCCCAAGGTGTCCCGCCTCTGGCAAAGCCCGGAGCCCCAGCGCTGCGGGGCCTGCGGATAGGGCGCCAAGGGGAGGGGAAGAGCAGCAAGAGCTTTCGGGGCTGGGCCCTTCCCTGCGGGAGCAGGAGCCCGACGTTCGCCCCCCCGGAAAAGAGGCTCGGCGGCGGCCGAGGGGCCCCGAGGTGTCCCGCCTCTGGCAAAGCCCGGAGCCCCAGCGCTGCGGGGCCTGCGGATAGGGCGCCAAGGGGAGGGGAAGAGCAGCAAGAGCTTTCGGGGCTGGGCCCTTCCCTGCGGGAGCAGGAGCCCGACGTTCGCCCCCCCGGAAAAGAGGCTCGGCGGCGGCCGAGGGGCCCCAAGGTGTCCCGCCTCTGGCAAAGCCCGGAGCCCCAGCGCTGCGGGGCCTGCGGCTAGGGCGCCAAGGGGAGGGGAAGAGCAGCAAGAGCTTTCGGGGCTGGGCCCTTCCCTGCGGGAGCAGGAGCCCGACGTTCGCCCCCCCGGAAAAGAGGCTCGGCGGCGGCCGAGGGGCCCCGAGGTGTCCCGCCTCTGGCAAAGCCCGGAGCCCCAGCGCTGCGGGGCCTGCGGATAGGGTGCCAAGGGGAGGGGAAGAGCAGCAAGAGCTTTCGGGGCTGGGCCCTTCCCTGCGGGAGCAGGAGCCCGACGTTCGCCCCCCCGGAAAAGAGGCTCGGTGGCGGCCGACGGGCCCCGAGGTGTCCCGCCTCTGGCAAAGCCCGGAGCCCCAGCGCTGCGGGGCCTGCGGATAGGGTGCCAAGGGGAGGGGAAGAGCAGCAAGAGCTTTCGGGGCTGGGCCCTTCCCTTCGGGAGCAGGAGCCCGACGTTCGCCCCCCCGGAAAAGAGGCTCGGCGGCGGCCGAGGGGCCCCGAGGTGTCCCGCCTCTGGCAAAGCCCGGAGCCCCAGCGCTGTGGGGCCTGCGGATAGGGCGCCAAGGGGAGGGGAAGAGCAGCAAGAGCTTTCGGGGCTGGGCCCTTCCCTGCGGGAGCAGGAGCCCGACGTTCGCCCCCCCGGAAAAGAGGCTCGGCGGCGGCCGAGGGGCCCCAAGGTGTCCCGCCTCTGGTAAAGCCCGGAGCCCCAGCGCTGCGGGGCCTGCGGATAGGGCGCCAAGGGGAGGGGAAGAGCAGCAAGAGCTTTCGGGGCTGGGCCCTTCCCTGCGGGAGCAGGAGCCCGACGTTCGCCCCCCCGGAAAAGAGGCTCGGCGGCGGCCAACGGGCCCCGAGGTGTCCCGCCTCTGGCAAAGCCCGGAGCCCCAGCGCTGCGGGGCCTGCGGATAGGGCGCCAAGGGGAGGGGAAGAGCAGCAAGAGCTTTCGGGGCTGGGCCCTTCCCTGCGGGAGCAGGAGCCCGACTTTCGCCCCGCCGGAAAAGAGGCTCGGCAGCGGCCGAGGGGCCCCGAGGTGTCCCGCCTCTGGCAAAGCCCGGAGCCCCAGCGCTGCGGGGCCTGCGGATAGGGCGCCAAGGGGAGGGGAAGAGCAGCAAGAGCTTTCGGGGCTGGGCCCTTCCCTGCGGGAGCAGGAGCCCGACGTTCGCCCCCCCGGAAAAGAGGCTCGGCGGCGGCCGACGGGCCCCGAGGTGTCCCGCCTCTGGCAAAGCCCGGAGCCCCAGCGCTGCGGGGCCTGCGGATAGGGTGCCAAGGGGAGGGGAAGAGCAGCAAGAGCTTTCGGGGCTGGGCCCTTCCCTGTGGGAGCAGGAGCCCGACGTTCGCCCCCCCGGAAAAGAGGCTCGGCGGCGGCCGAGGGGCCCCGAGGTGTCCCGCCTCTGGCAAAGCCCGGAGCCCCAGCGCTGCGGGGCCTGCGGATAGGGCGCCAAGGGGAGGGGAAGAGCAGCAAGAGCTTTCGGGGCTGGGCCCTTCCCTGCGGGAGCAGGAGCCCGACGTTCGCCCCCCCGGAAAAGAGGCTCGGCGGCGGCCGACGGGCCCCGAGGTGTCCCGCCTCTGGCAAAGCCCGGAGCCCCAGCGCTGCGGGGCCTGCGGCTAGGGCGCCAAGGGGAGGGGAAGAGCAGCAAGAGCTTTCGGGGCTGGGCCCTTCCCTGCGGGAGCAGGAGCCCGACGTTCGCCCCCCCGGAAAAGAGGCTCGGCCGCGGCCGACGGGCCCCGAGGTGTCCCGCCTCTGGCAAAGCCCGGAGCCCCAGCACTGCGGGGCCTGCGGATAGGGCGCCAAGGGGAGGGGAAGAGCAGCAAGAGCTTTCGGGGCTGGGCCCTTCCCTGCGGGAGCAGGAGCCCGACGTTCGCCCCCCCGGAAAAGAGGCTCGGCGGCGGCCGAGGGGCCCCGAGGTGTCCCGCCTCTGGCAAAGCCCGGAGCCCCAGCGCTGCGGGGCCTGCGGATAGGGCGCCAAGGGGAGGGGAAGAGCAGCAAGAGCTTTCGGGGCTGGGCCCTTCCCTGCGGGAGCAGGAGCCCGACGTTCGCCCCCCCGGAAAAGAGGCTCGGCGGCGGCCGAGGGGCCCCGAGGTGTCCCGCCTCTGGCAAAGCCCGGAGCCCCAGCGCTGCGGGGCCTGCGGATAGGGCGCCAAGGGGAGGGGAAGAGCAGCAAGAGCTTTCGGGGCTGGGCCCTTCCCTGCGGGAGCAGGAGCCCGACGTTCGCCCCCCCGGAAAAGAGGCTTGGCGGCGGCCGAGGGGCCCCAAGGTGTCCCGCCTCTGGCAAAGCCCGGAGCCCCAGCGCTGCGGGGCCTGTGGATAGGGCGCCAAGGGGAGGGGAAGAGCAGCAAGAGCTTTCGGGGCTGGGCCCTTCCCTGCGGGAGCAGGAGCCCGATGTTCGCCCCCCCGGAAAAGAGGCTCGGCGGCGGCCGACGGGCCCCGAGGTGTCCCGCCTCTGGCAAAGCCCGGAGCCCCAGCGCTGCGGGGCCTGCGGCTAGGGCGCCAAGGGGAGGGGAAGAGCAGCAAGAGCTTTCGGGGCTGGGCCCTTCCCTTCGGGAGCAGGAGCCCGACGTTCGCCCCCCCGGAAAAGAGGCTCGGCGGCGGCCGAGGGGCCCCGAGGTGTCCCGCCTCTGGCAAAGCCCGGAGCCCCAGCGCTGCGGGGCCTGCGGATAGGGCGCCAAGGGGAGGGGAAGAGCAGCAAGAGCTTTCGGGGCTGGGCCCTTCCCTGCGGGAGCAGGAGCCCGACGTTCGCCCCCCCGGAAAAGAGGCTCGGCGGCGGCCGAGGGGCCCCAAGGTGTCCCGCCTCTGGCAAAGCCCGGAGCCCCAGCGCTGCGGGGCCTGCGGATAGGGCGCCAAGGGGAGGGGAAGAGCAGCAAGAGCTTTCGGGGCTGGGCCCTTCCCTGCGGGAGCAGGAGCCCGATGTTCGCCCCCCCGGAAAAGAGGCTCGGCGGGGGCCGACGGGCCCCGAGGTGTCCCGCCTCTGGCAAAGCCCGGAGCCCCAGCGCTGCGGGGCCTGCGGCTAGGGCGCCAAGGGGAGGGGAAGAGCAGCAAGAGCTTTCGGGGCTGGGCCCTTCCCTGCGGGAGCAGGAGCCTGACGTTCGCCCCCCCGGAAAAGAGGCTCGGCGGCGGCCGAGGGGCCCCGAGGTGTCCCGCCTCTGGCAAAGCCCGGAGCCCCAGCGCTGCGGGGCCTGCGGATAGGGCGCCAAGGGGAGGGGAAGAGCAGCAAGAGCTTTCGGGGCTGGGCCCTTCCCTGCGGGAGCAGGAGCCCGACGTTCGCCCCCCCGGAAAAGAGGCTCGGCGGCGGCCGAGGGGCCCCGAGGTGTCCCGCCTCTGGCAAAGCCCGGAGCCCCAGCGCTGCGGGGCCTGCGGCTAGGGCGCCAAGGGGAGGGGAAGAGCAGCAAGAGCTTTCGGGGCTGGGCCCTTCCCTGCGGGAGCAGGAGCCCGACGTTCGCCCCCCCGGAAAAGAGGCTCGGCGGCGGCCGACGGGCCCCGAGGTGTCCCGCCTCTGGCAAAGCCCGGAGCCCCAGCGCTGCGGGGCCTGCGGCTAGGGCGCCAAGGGGAGGGGAAGAGCAGCAAGAGCTTTCGGGGCTGGGCCCTTCCCTGCGGGAGCAGGAGCCCGACGTTCGCCCCCCCGGAAAAGAGGCTCGGCGGCGGCCGACGGGCCCCGAGGTGTCCCGCCTCTGGCAAAGCACGGAGCCCCAGCGCTGCGGGGCCTGCGGATAGGGCGCCAAGGGGAGGGGAAGAGCAGCAAGAGCTTTCGGGGCTGGGCCCTTCCCTGCGGGAGCAGGAGCCCGACCTTTGCCCCCCCGGAAAAGAGGCTCGGCGGCGGCTGACGGGCCCCGAGGTGTCCCGCCTCTGGCAAAGCCTGGAGCCCCAGCGCTGCGGGGCCTGTGGATAGGGCGCCAAGGGGAGGGGAAGAGCAGCAAGAGCTTTCGGGGCTGGGCCCTTCCCTGCGGGAGCAGGAGCCCGACGTTCGCCCCCCCGGAAAAGAGGCTCGGCGGCGGCCGAGGGGCCCCGAGGTGTCACGCCTCTGGCAAAGCCCAGAGCACCAGCGCTGCGGGGCCTGCGGATAGGGCGCCAAGGGGAGGGGAAGAGCAGCAAGAGCTTTCGGGGCTGGGCCCTTCCCTGCGGGAGCAGGAGCCCGACGTTCGCCCCCCCGGAAAAGAGGCTCGGCGGCGGCCGACAGGCCCCGAGGTGTCCCGCCTCTGGCAAAGCCCGGAGCCCCAGCGCTGCGGGGCCTGCGGATAGGGCACCAAGGGGAGGGGAAGAGCAGCAAGAGCTTTCGGGGCTGGGCCCTTCCCTGCGGGAGCAGGAGCCCGACGTTCGCCCCCCCGGAAAAGAGGCTCGGCGGCGGCCGAGGGGCCCCGAGGTGTCCCGCCTCTGGCAAAGCCCGGAGCCCCAGCGCTGCGGGGCCTGCGGATAGGGCGCCAAGGGGAGGGGAAGAGCAGCAAGAGCTTTCGGGGCTGGGCCCTTCCCTTCGGGAGCAGGAGCCCGACGTTCGCCCCCCCGGAAAAGAGGCTCGGCGGCGGCCGAGGGGCCCCGAGGTGTCCCGCCTCTGGCAAAGCCCGGAGCCCCAGCGCTGCGGGGCCTGCGGATAGGGCGCCAAGGGGAGGGGAAGAGCAGCAAGAGCTTTCGGGGCTGGGCCCTTCCCTGCGGGAGCAGGAGCCCGACGTTCGCCCCCCCGGAAAAGAGGCTCGGCGGCGGCCGACGGGCCCCGAGGTGTCACGCCTCTGGCAAAGCCCGGAGCCCCAGCGCTGCGGGGCCTGCGGCTAGGGCGCCAAGGGGAGGGGAAGAGCAGCAAGAGCTTTCGGGGCTGGGCCCTTCCCTGCGGGAGCAGGAGCCCGACGTTCGCCCCCCCGGAAAAGAGGCTCGGCGGCGGCCGACGGGCCCCGAGGTGTCCCGCCTCTGGCAAAGCCCGGAGCCCCAGCGCTGCGGGGCCTGCGGATAGGGCGCCAAGGGGAGGGGAAGAGCAGCAAGAGCTTTCGGGGCTGGGCCCTTCCCTGCGGGAGCAGGAGCCCGACGTTCGCCCCCCCGGAAAAGAGGCTCGGCGGCGGCCGAGGGGCCCCGAGGTGTCCCGCCTCTGGCAAAGCCCGGAGCCCCAGCGCTGCGGGGCCTGCGGATAGGGCGCCAAGGGGAGGGGAAGAGCAGCAAGAGCTTTCGGGGCTGGGCCCTTCCCTACGGGAGCAGGAGCCCGACGTTCGCCCCCCCGGAAAAGAGGCTCGGCGGCGGCCGACGGGCCCCGAGGTGTCGCGCCTCTGGCAAAGCCCGGAGCCCCAGCGCTGCGGGGCCTGCGGATAGGGCGCCAAGGGGAGGGGAAGAGCAGCAAGAGCTTTCGGGGCTGGGCCCTTCCCTGCGGGAGCAGGAGCCCGACGTTCGCCCCCCCGGAAAAGAGGCTCGGCGGCGGCCGAGGGGCCCCGAGGTGTCCCGCCTCTGGCAAAGCCCGGAGCCCCAGCGCTGCGGGGCCTGCGGATAGGGCGCCAAGGGGAGGGGAAGAGCAGCAAGAGCTTTCGGGGCTGGGCCCTTCCCTGCGGGAGCAGGAGCCCGACGTTCGCCCCCCCGGAAAAGAGGCTCGGCGGCGGCCGAGGGGCCCCGAGGTGTCCCGCCTCTGGCAAAGCCCGGAGCCCCAGCGCTGCGGGGCCTGCGGATAGGGCGCCAAGGGGAGGGGAAGAGCAGCAAGAGCTTTCGGGGCTGGGCCCTTCCCTGCGGGAGCAGGAGCCCGACATTCGCCCCCCCGGAAAAGAGGCTCGGCGGCGGCCGAGGGTCCCCGAGGTGTCCCGCCTCTGGCAAAGCCCGGAGCCCCAGCGCTGCGGGGCCTGCGGATAGGGTGCCAAGGGGAGGGGAAGAGCAGCAAGAGCTTTCGGGGCTGGGCCCTTCCCTGCGGGAGCAGGAGCCCGACGTTCGCCCCCCCGGAAAAGAGGCTCGGCGGCGGCCGAGGGGCCCCGAGGTGTCCCGCCTCTGGCAAAGCCCGGAGCCCCAGCGCTGCGGGGCCTGCGGATAGGGTGCCAAGGGGAGGGGAAGAGCAGCAAGAGCTTTCGGGGCTGGGCCCTTCCCTGCGGGAGCAGGAGCCCGACGTTCGCCCCCCCGGAAAAGAGGCTCGGCGGCGGCCGACGGGCCCCGAGGTGTCCCGCCTCTGGCAAAGCCCGGAGCCCCAGCGCTGCGGGGCCTGCGGATAGGGCGCCAAGGGGAGGGGAAGAGCAGCAAGAGCTTTCGGGGCTGGGCCCTTCCCTGCGGGAGCAGGAGCCCGACGTTCGCCCCCCCGGAAAAGAGGCTCGGCGGCGGCCAACGGGCCCCGAGGTGTCCCGCCTCTGGCAAAGCCCGGAGCCCCAGCGCTGCGGGGCCTGCGGATAGGGCGCCAAGGGGAGGGGAAGAGCAGCAAGAGCTTTCGGGGCTGGGCCCTTCCCTGCGGGAGCAGGAGCCCGACGTTCGCCCCGCCGGAAAAGAGGCTCGGCGGCGGCCGAGGGTCCCCGAGGTGTCCCGCCTCTGGCAAAGCCCGGAGCCCCAGCGCTGCGGGGCCTGCGGATAGGGCGCCAAGGGGAGGGGAAGAGCAGCAAGAGCTTTCGGGGCTGGGCCCTTCCCTGCGGGAGCAGGAGCCCGACGTTCGCCCCCCCGGAAAAGAGGCTCGGCGGCGGCCGACGGGCCCCGAGGTGTCCCGCCTCTGGCAAAGCCCGGAGCCCCAGCGCTGCGGGGCCTGCGGATAGGGCGCCAAGGGGAGGGGAAGAGCAGCAAGAGCTTTCGGGGCTGGGCCCTTCCCTGCGGGAGCAGGAGCCCGACGTTCGCCCCCCCGGAAAAGAGGCTCGGCGGCGGCCGAGGGGCCCCGAGGTGTCCCGCCTCTGGCAAAGCCCGGAGCCCCGGCGCTGCGGGGCCTGCGGATAGGGCGCCAAGGGGAGGGGAAGAGCAGCAAGAGCTTTCGGGGCTGGGCCCTTCCCTGCGGGAGCAGGAGCCCGACGTTCGCCCCCCCGGAAAAGAGGCTCGGCGGCGGCCAAGGGGCCCCGAGGTGTCCCGCCTCTGGCAAAGCCCGGAGCCCCAGCGCTGCGGGGCCTGTGGATAGGGCGCCAAGGGGAGGGGAAGAGCAGCAAGAGCTTTCGGGGCTGGGCCCTTCCCTGCGGGAGCAGGAGCCCGACGTTCGCCCCCCCGGAAAAGAGGCTCGGCGGCGGCCGACGGGCCCCGAGGTGTCCCGCCTCTGGCAAAGCCCGGAGCCCCAGCGCTGCGGGGCCTGCGGATAGGGCGCCAAGGGGAGGGGAAGAGCAGCAAGAGCTTTCGGGGATGGGCCCTTTCCTGCGGGAGCAGGAGCCCGACGTTCGCCCCCCCGGAAAAGAGGCTCGGCGGCGGCCGACGGGCCCCGAGGTGTCCCGCCTCTGGCAAAGCCCGGAGCCCCAGCGCTGCGGGGCCTGCGGCTAGGGCGCCAAGGGGAGGGGAAGAGCAGCAAGAGCTTTCGGGGCTGGGCCCTTCCCTGCGGGAGCAGGAGCCCGACGTTCGCCCCCCCGGAAAAGAGGCTCGGCGGCGGCCGAGGGGCCCCGAGGTGTCCCGCCTCTGGCAAAGCCCGGAGCCCCAGCGCTGCAGGGCCTGCGGATAGGGCGCCAAGGGGAGGGGAAGAGCAGCAAGAGCTTTCGGGGCTGGGCCCTTCCCTGCGGGAGCAGGAGCCCGACGTTCGCCCCCCCGGAAAAGAGGCTCGGCGGCGGCCGAGGGGCCCCGAGGTGTCCCGCCTCTGGCAAAGCCCGGAGCCCCAGCGCTGCGGGGCCTGCGGATAGGGCGCCAAGGGGAGGGGAAGAGCAGCAAGAGCTTTCGGGGCTGGGCCCTTCCCTTCGGGAGCAGGAGCCCGACGTTCGCCCCGCCGGAAAAGAGGCTCGGCGGCGGCCGAGGGGCCCCGAGGTGTCCCGCCTCTGGTAAAGCCCTGAGCCCCAGCGCTGCGGGGCCTGCGGATAGGGCGCCAAGGGGAGGGGAAGAGCAGCAAGAGCTTTCGGGGCTGGGCCCTTCCCTGCGGGAGCAGGAGCCCGACGTTCGCCCCCCCGGAAAAGAGGCTCGGCGGCGGCCGAGGGGCCCCGAGGTGTCCCGCCTCTGGCAAAGCCCGGAGCCCCAGCGCTGCGGGGCCTGCGGATAGGGCGCCAAGGGGAGGGGAAGAGCAGCAAGAGCTTTCGGGGCTGGGCCCTTCCCTGCGGGAGCAGGAGCCCGACGTTCGCCCCCCCGGAAAAGAGGCTCGGCGGCGGCCGACGGGCCCCGAGGTGTCCCGCCTCTGGTAAAGCCCGGAGCCCCAGCGCTGCGGGGCCTGCGGATAGGGCGCCAAGGGGAGGGGAAAAGCAGCAAGAGCTTTCGGGGCTGGGCCCTTCCCTGCGGGAGCAGGAGCCCGACGTTCGCCCCCCCGGAAAAGAGGCTCGGCGGCGGCCGACGGGCCCCGAGGTGTCCCGCTTCTGGCAAAGCCCGGAGCCCCAGCGCTGCGGGGCCTGCGGATAGGGTGCCAAGGGGAGGGGAAGAGCAGCAAGAGCTTTCGGGGATGGGCCCTTTCCTGCGGGAGCAGGAGCCCGACGTTCGCCCCCCCGGAAAAGAGGCTCGGCGGCGGCCGACGGGCCCCGAGGTGTCCCGCCTCTGGCAAAGCCCGGAGCCCCAGCGCTGCGGGGCCTGCGGATAGGGCGCCAAGGGGAGGGGAAGAGCAGCAAGAGCTTTCGGGGCTGGGCCCTTCCCTGCGGGAGCAGGAGCCCGACGTTCGCCCCCCCGGAAAAGAGGCTCGGCGGCGGCCGAGGGGCCCCGAGGTGTCCCGCCTCTGGCAAAGCCCGGAGCCTCAGCGCTGCGGGGCCTGCGGATAGGGCGCCAAGGGGAGGGGAAGAGCAGCAAGAGCTTTCGGGGCTGGGCCCTTCCCTGCGGGAGCAGGAGCCCGACGTTCGCCCCCCCGGAAAAGAGGCTCGGCGGCGGCCGACGGGCCCCGAGGTGTCCCGCCTCTGGCAAAGCCCGGAGCCCCAGCGCTGCGGGGCCTGCGGATAGGGCGCCAAGGGGAGGGGAAGAGCAGCAAGAGCTTTCGGGGCTGGGCCCTTCCCTGCGGGAGCAGGAGCCCGACGTTCGCCCCCCCGGAAAAGAGGCTCGGCGGCGGCCGAGGGGCCCCGAGGTGTCCCGCCTCTGGCAAAGCCCGGAGCCCCAGCACTGCGGGGCCTGCGGATAGGGCGCCAAGGGGAGGGGAAGAGCAGCAAGAGCTTTCGGGGCTGGGCCCTTCCCTGCGGGAGCAGGAGCCCGACGTTCGCCCCCCCGGAAAAGAGGCTCGGCGGCGGCCGAGGGGCCCCGAGGTGTCCCGCCTCTGGCAAAGCCCGGAGCCTCAGCGCTGCGGGGCCTGCGGATAGGGCGCCAAGGGGAGGGGAAGAGCAGCAAGAGCTTTCGGGGCTGGGCCCTTCCCTGCGGGAGCAGGAGCCCGACGTTCGCCCCCCCGGAAAAGAGGCTCGGCGGCGGCCGAGGGGCCCCGAGGTGTCCCGCCTCTGGCAAAGCCCGGAGCCTCAGCGCTGCGGGGCCTGCGGATAGGGCGCCAAGGGGAGGGGAAGAGCAGCAAGAGCTTTCGGGGCTGGGCCCTTCCCTGCGGGAGCAGGAGCCCGACGTTCGCCCCCCCGGAAAAGAGGCTCGGCGGCGGCCGACGGGCCCCGAGGTGTCCCGCCTCTGGCAAAGCCCGGAGCCCCAGCGCTGCGGGGCCTGCGGATAGGGCGCCAAGGGGAGGGGAAGAGCAACAAGAGCTTTCGGGGCTGGGCCCTTCCCTGCGGGAGCAGGAGCCCGACGTTCGCCCCCCCGGAAAAGAGGCTCGGCGGCGGCCGAGGGTCCCCGAGGTGTCCCGCCTCTGGCAAAGCCCGGAGCCCCAGCGCTGCGGGGCCTGCGGATAGGGTGCCAAGGGGAGGGGAAGAGCAGCAAGAGCTTTCGGGGCTGGGCCCTTCCCTGCGGGAGCAGGAGCCCGACGTTCGCCCCCCCGGAAAAGAGGCTCGGCGGCGGCCGACGGGCCCCGAGGTGTCCCGCCTCTGGCAAAGCCCGGAGCCCCAGCGCTGCGGGGCCTGCGGATAGGGTGCCAAGGGGAGGGGAAGAGCAGCAAGAGCTTTCGGGGCTGGGCCCTTCCCTGCGGGAGCAGGAGCCCGACGTTCGCCCCCCCGGAAAAGAGGCTCGGCGGCGGCCGACGGGCCCCGAGGTGTCCCGCCTCTGGCAAAGCCCGGAGCCCCAGCGCTGCGGGGCCTGTGGATAGGGCGCCAAGGGGAGGGGAAGAGCAGCAAGAGCTTTCGGGGCTGGGCCCTTCCCTGCGGGAGCAGGAGCCCGACGTTCGCCCCCCCGGAAAAGAGGCTCGGCGGCGGCCGAGGGGCCCCGAGGTGTCCCGCCTCTGGCAAAGCCCGGAGCCCCAGCACTGCGGGGCCTGCGGATAGGGCGCCAAGGGGAGGGGAAGAGCAGCAAGAGCTTTCGGGGCTGGGCCCTTCCCTGCGGGAGCAGGAGCCCGACGTTCGCCCCCCCGGAAAAGAGGCTCGGCGGCGGCCGACGGGCCCCGAGGTGTCCGGCCTCTGGCAAAGCCCGGAGCCCCAGCGCTGCGGGGCCTGCGGATAGGGCGCCAAGGGGAGGGGAAGAGCAGCAAGAGCTTTCGGGGCTGGGCCCTTCCCTGCGGGAGCAGGAGCCCGACGTTCGCCCCCCCGGAAAAGAGGCTCGGCGGCGGCCGAGGGTCCCCGAGGTGTCCCGCCTCTGGCAAAGCCCGGAGCCCCAGCGCTGCGGGGCCTGCGGATAGGGTGCCAAGGGGAGGGGAAGAGCAGCAAGAGCTTTCGGGGCTGGGCCCTTCCCTGCGGGAGCAGGAGCCCGACGTTCGCCCCCCCGGAAAAGAGGCTCGGCGGCGGCCGAGGGGCCCCGAGGTGTCCCGCCTCTGGCAAAGCCCGGAGCCCCAGCACTGCGGGGCCTGCGGATAGGGCGCCAAGGGGAGGGGAAGAGCAGCAAGAGCTTTCGGGGCTGGGCCCTTCCCTGCGGGAGCAGGAGCCCGACGTTCGCCCCCCCGGAAAAGAGGCTCGGCGGCGGCCGAGGGGCCCCGAGGTGTCCCGCCTCTGGCAAAGCCCGGAGCCTCAGCGCTGCGGGGCCTGCGGATAGGGCGCCAAGGGGAGGGGAAGAGCAGCAAGAGCTTTCGGGGCTGGGCCCTTCCCTGCGGGAGCAGGAGCCCGACGTTCGCCCCCCCGGAAAAGAGGCTCGGCGGCGGCCGACGGGCCCCGAGGTGTCCCGCCTCTGGCAAAGCCCGGAGCCCCAGCGCTGCGGGGCCTGCGGATAGGGCGCCAAGGGGAGGGGAAGAGCAGCAAGAGCTTTCGGGGCTGGGCCCTTCCCTGCGGGAGCAGGAGCCCGACGTTCGCCCCCCCGGAAAAGAGGCTCGGCGGCGGCCGAGGGGCCCCGAGGTGTCCCGCCTCTGGCAAAGCCCGGAGCCCCAGCGCTGCGGGGCCTGCGGATAGGGCGCCAAGGGGAGGGGAAGAGCAGCAAGAGCTTTCGGGGCTGGGCCCTTCCCTGCGGGAGCAGGAGCCCGACGTTCGCCCCCCCGGAAAAGAGGCTCGGCGGCGGCCGAGGGTCCCCGAGGTGTCCCGCCTCTGGCAAAGCCCGGAGCCCCAGCGCTGCGGGGCCTGCGGATAGGGCGCCAAGGGGAGGGGAAGAGCAGCAAGAGCTTTCGGGGCTGGGCCCTTCCCTGCGGGAGCAGGAGCCCGACGTTCGCCCCCCCGGAAAAGAGGCTCGGCGGCGGCCGACGGGCCCCGAGGTGTCCCGCCTCTGGCAAAGCCCGGAGCCCCAGCGCTGCGGGGCCTGCGGATAGGGCGCCAAGGGGAGGGGAAGAGCAGCAAGAGCTTTCGGGGCTGGGCCCTTCCCTGCGGGAGCAGGAGCCCGACGTTCGCCCCCCCGGAAAAGAGGCTCGGCGGCGGCCGACGGGCCCCGAGGTGTCCCGCCTCTGGCAAAGCACGGAGCCCCAGCGCTGCGGGGCCTGCGGATAGGGTGCCAAGGGGAGGGGAAGAGCAGCAAGAGCTTTCGGGGCTGGGCCCTTCCCTGCGGGAGCAGGAGCCCGACGTTCGCCCCCCCGGAAAAGAGGCTCGGCGGCGGCCGACGGGCCCCGAGGTGTCCCGCCTCTGGCAAAGCCCGGAGCCCCAGCGCTGCGGGGCCTGCGGATAGGGTGCCAAGGGGAGGGGAAGAGCAGCAAGAGCTTTCGGGGCTGGGCCCTTCCCTTCGGGAGCAGGAGCCCGACGTTCGCCCCCCCGGAAAAGAGGCTCGGCGGCGGCCGAGGGGCCCCGAGGTGTCCCGCCTCTGGCAAAGCCCGGAGCCGCAGCGCTGCGGGGCCTGCGGATAGGGCGCCAAGGGGAGGGGAAGAGCAGCAAGAGCTTTCGGGGCTGGGCCCTTCCCTGCGGGAGCAGGAGCCCGACGTTCGCCCCCCCGGAAAAGAGGCTCGGCGGCGGCCGAGGGGCCCCGAGGTGTCCCGCCTCTGGTAAAGCCCGGAGCCCCAGCGCTGCGGGGCCTGCGGATAGGGCGCCAAGGGGAGGGGAAGAGCAGCAAGAGCTTTCGGGGCTGGGCCCTTCCCTGCGGGAGCAGGAGCCCGACGTTCGCCCCCCCGGAAAAGAGGCTCGGCGGCGGCCAACGGGCCCCGAGGTGTCCCGCCTCTGGCAAAGCCCGGAGCCCCAGCGCTGCGGGGCCTGCGGATAGGGCGCCAAGGGGAGGGGAAGAGCAGCAAGAGCTTTCGGGGCTGGGCCCTTCCCTGCGGGAGCAGGAGCCCGACCTTCGCCCCCCCGGAAAAGAGGCTCGGCGGCGGCCGACGGGCCCCGAGGTGTCCCGCCTCTGGCAAAGCCCGGAGCCCCAGCGCTGCGGGGCCTGCGGATAGGGCGCCAAGGGGAGGGGAAGAGCAGCAAGAGCTTTCGGGGCTGGGCCCTTCCCTGCGGGAGCAGGAGCCCGACGTTCGCCCCCCCGGAAAAGAGGCTCGGCGGCGGCCGAGGGGCCCCGAGGTGTCCCGCCTCTGGCAAAGCCCGGAGCCCCAGCGCTGCGGGGCCTGCGGATAGGGCGCCAAGGGGAGGGGAAGAGCAGCAAGAGCTTTCGGGGCTGGGCCCTTCCCTGCGGGAGCAGGAGCCCGACGTTCGCCCCCCCGGAAAAGAGGCTCGGCGGCGGCCGACGGGCCCCGAGGTGTCCCGCCTCTGGCAAAGCCCGGAGCCCCAGCGCTGCGGGGCCTGCGGATAGGGCGCCAAGGGGAGGGGAAGAGCAGCAAGAGCTTTCGGGGCTGGGCCCTTCCCTGCGGGAGCAGGAGCCCGACGTTCGCCCCCCCGGAAAAGAATATCGGCGGCGGCCGACGGGCCCCGAGGTGTCCCGCCTCTGGCAAAGCCCGGAGCCCCAGCGCTGCGGGGCCTGCGGATAGGGCGCCAAGGGGAGGGGAAGAGCAGCAAGAGCTTTCGGGGCTGGGCCCTTCCCTGCGGGAGCAGGAGCCCGACGTTCGCCCCCCCGGAAAAGAGGCTCGGCGGCGGCCGAGGGGCCCCGAGGTGTCCCGCCTCTGGCAAAGCCCGGAGCCCCAGCGCTGCGGGGCCTGCGGATAGGGCGCCAAGGGGAGGGGAAGAGCAGCAAGAGCTTTCGGGGCTGGGCCCTTCCCTGCGGGAGCAGGAGCCCGACGTTCGCCCCCCCGGAAAAGAGGCTCGGCGGCGGCCGAGGGGCCCCGAGGTGTCCCGCCTCTGGCAAAGCCCGGAGCCCCAGCGCTGCGGGGCCTGCGGATAGGGCGCCAAGGGGAGGGGAAGAGCAGCAAGAGCTTTCGGGGCTGGGCCCTTCCCTGCGGGAGCAGGAGCCCGACGTTCGCCCCCCCGGAAAAGAGGCTCGGCGGCGGCCGAGGGTCCCCGAGGTGTCCCGCCTCTGGCAAAGCCCGGAGCCCCAGCGCTGCGGGGCCTGCGGATAGGGTGCCAAGGGGAGGGGAAGAGCAGCAAGAGCTTTCGGGGCTGGGCCCTTCCCTGCGGGAGCAGGAGCCCGACGTTCGCCCCCCCGGAAAAGAGGCTCGGCGGCGGCCGAGGGGCCCCGAGGTGTCCCGCCTCTGGCAAAGCCCGGAGCCCCAGCGCTGCGGGGCCTGCGGATAGGGCGCCAAGGGGAGGGGAAGAGCAGCAAGAGCTTTCGGGGCTGGGCCCTTCCCTGCGGGAGCAGGAGCCCGACGTTCGCCCCCCCGGAAAAGAGGCTCGGCGGCGGCCGAGGGGCCCCGAGGTGTCCCGCCTCTGGCAAAGCCCGGAGCCTCAGCGCTGCGGGGCCTGCGGATAGGGCGCCAAGGGGAGGGGAAGAGCAGCAAGAGCTTTCGGGGCTGGGCCCTTCCCTGCGGGAGCAGGAGCCCGACGTTCGCCCCCCCGGAAAAGAGGCTCGGCGGCGGCCGACGGGCCCCGAGGTGTCCCGCCTCTGGCAAAGCCCGGAGCCCCAGCGCTGCGGGGCCTGCGGATAGGGCGCCAAGGGGAGGGGAAGAGCAACAAGAGCTTTCGGGGCTGGGCCCTTCCCTGCGGGAGCAGGAGCCCGACGTTCGCCCCCCCGGAAAAGAGGCTCGGCGGCGGCCGAGGGTCCCCGAGGTGTCCCGCCTCTGGCAAAGCCCGGAGCCCCAGCGCTGCGGGGCCTGCGGATAGGGTGCCAAGGGGAGGGGAAGAGCAGCAAGAGCTTTCGGGGC
This sequence comes from Buteo buteo, assembly GCF_964188355.1. Classification (NCBI taxonomy): domain Eukaryota; kingdom Metazoa; phylum Chordata; class Aves; order Accipitriformes; family Accipitridae; genus Buteo; species Buteo buteo. The sequence continues at coordinate 48,675 of NW_027439377.1, forward strand.
TGGGCCCTTCCCTGCGGGAGCAGGAGCCCGACGTTCGCCCCCCCGGAAAAGAGGCTCGGCGGCGGCCGACGGGCCCCGAGGTGTCCCGCCTCTGGCAAAGCCCGGAGCCCCAGCGCTGCGGGGCCTGCGGATAGGGTGCCAAGGGGAGGGGAAGAGCAGCAAGAGCTTTCGGGGCTGGGCCCTTCCCTGCGGGAGCAGGAGCCCGACGTTCGCCCCCCCGGAAAAGAGGCTCGGCGGCGGCCGACGGGCCCCGAGGTGTCCCGCCTCTGGCAAAGCCCGGAGCCCCAGCGCTGCGGGGCCTGTGGATAGGGCGCCAAGGGGAGGGGAAGAGCAGCAAGAGCTTTCGGGGCTGGGCCCTTCCCTGCGGGAGCAGGAGCCCGACGTTCGCCCCCCCGGAAAAGAGGCTCGGCGGCGGCCGACGGGCCCCGAGGTGTCCCGCCTCTGGCAAAGCCCGGAGCCCCAGCGCTGCGGGGCCTGCGGATAGGGCGCCAAGGGGAGGGGAAGAGCAGCAAGAGCTTTCGGGGATGGGCCCTTTCCTGCGGGAGCAGGAGCCCGACGTTCGCCCCCCCGGAAAAGAGGCTCGGCGGCGGCCGACGGGCCCCGAGGTGTCCCGCCTCTGGCAAAGCCCGGAGCCCCAGCGCTGCGGGGCCTGCGGATAGGGCGCCAAGGGGAGGGGAAGAGCAGCAAGAGCTTTCGGGGCTGGGCCCTTCCCTTCGGGAGCAGGAGCCCGACGTTCGCCCCGCCGGAAAAGAGGCTCGGCGGCGGCCGACGGGCCCCGAGGTGTCCCGCCTCTGGCAAAGCCCGGAGCCCCAGCGCTGCGGGGCCTGCGGATAGGGCGCCAAGGGGAGGGGAAGAGCAGCAAGAGCTTTCGGGGCTGGGCCCTTCCCTGCGGGAGCAGGAGCCCGACGTTCGCCCCCCCGGAAAAGAGGCTCGGCGGCGGCCGACGGGCCCCGAGGTGTCCCGCCTCTGGCAAAGCCCGGAGCCCCAGCGCTGCGGGGCCTGCGGATAGGGCGCCAAGGGGAGGGGAAGAGCAGCAAGAGCTTTCGGGGCTGGGCCCTTCCCTGCGGGAGCAGGAGCCCGACGTTCGCCCCCCCGGAAAAGAGGCTCGGTGGCGGCCGACGGGCCCCGAGGTGTCCCGCCTCTGGTAAAGCCCGGAGCCCCAGCGCTGCGGGGCCTGCGGATAGGGCGCCAAGGGGAGGGGAAAAGCAGCAAGAGCTTTCGGGGCTGGGCCCTTCCCTGCGGGAGCAGGAGCCCGACGTTCGCCCCCCCGGAAAAGAGGCTCGGCGGCGGCCGACGGGCCCCAAGGTGTCCCGCCTCTGGCAAAGCCCGGAGCCCCAGCGCTGCGGGGCCTGCAGATAGGGTGCCAAGGGGAGGGGAAGAGCAGCAAGAGCTTTCGGGGATGGGCCCTTTCCTGCGGGAGCAGGAGCCCGACGTTCGCCCCCCCGGAAAAGAGGCTCGGCGGCGGCCGACGGGCCCCGAGGTGTCCCGCCTCTGGCAAAGCCCGGAGCCCCAGCACTGCGGGGCCTGCGGATAGGGCGCCAAGGGGAGGGGAAGAGCAGCAAGAGCTTTCGGGGCTGGGCCCTTCCCTGCGGGAGCAGGAGCCCGACGTTCGCCCCCCCGGAAAAGAGGCTCAGCGGCGGCCGAGGGGCCCCGAGGTGTCCCGCCTCTGGCAAAGCCCGGAGCCCCAGCGCTGCGGGGCCTGCGGATAGGGCGCCAAGGGGAGGGGAAGAGCAGCAAGAGCTTTCGGGGCTGGGCCCTTCCCTTCGGGAGCAGGAGCCCGACGTTCGCCCCCCCGGAAAAGAGGCTCAGCGGCGGCCGACGGGCCCCGAGGTGTCCCGCCTCTGGCAAAGCCCGGAGCCCCAGCGCTGCGGGGCCTGCGGATAGGGCGCCAAGGGGAGGGGAAGAGCAGCAAGAGCTTTCGGGGCTGGGCCCTTCCCTGCGGGAGCAGGAGCCCGACGTTCGCCCCCCCGGAAAAGAGGCTCGGCGGCGGCCGACGGGCCCCGAGGTGTCCCGCCTCTGGCAAAGCCCGGAGCCCCAGCGCTGCGGGGCCTGCGGATAGGGCGCCAAGGGGAGGGGAAGAGCAGCAAGAGCTTTCAGGGCTGGGCCCTTCCCTGCGGGAGCAGGAGCCCGACGTTCGCCCCCCCGGAAAAGAGGCTCAGCGGCGGCCGACGGGCCCCGAGGTGTCCCGCCTCTGGCAAAGCCCGGAGCCCCAGCGCTGCGGGGCCTGCGGATAGGGCGCCAAGGGGAGGGGAAGAGCAGCAAGAGCTTTCGGGGCTGGGCCCTTCCCTGCGGGAGCAGGAGCCCGACGTTCGCCCCCCCGGAAAAGAGGCTCGGCGGCGGCCGACGGGCCCCGAGGTGTCCCGCCTCTGGCAAAGCCCGGAGCCCCAGCGCTGCGGGGCCTGCGGATAGGGCGCCAAGGGGAGGGGAAGAGCAGCAAGAGCTTTCGGGGCTGGGCCCTTCCCTGCGGGAGCAGGAGCCCGACGTTCGCCCCCCCGGAAAAGAGGCTCGGCGGCGGCCGACGGGCCCCGAGGTGTCCCGCCTCTGGCAAAGCCCGGAGCCCCAGCGCTGCGGGGCCTGCGGATAGGGCGCCAAGGGGAGGGGAAGAGCAGCAAGAGCTTTCGGGGCTGGGCCCTTCCCTGCGGGAGCAGGAGCCCGACGTTCGCCCCCCCGGAAAAGAGGCTCGGCGGCGGCCGACGGGCCCCGAGGTGTCCCGCCTCTGGCAAAGCCCGGAGCCCCAGCGCTGCGGGGCCTGCGGATAGGGCGCCAAGGGGAGGGGAAGAGCAGCAAGAGCTTTCGGGGCTGGGCCCTTCCCTGCGGGAGCAGGAGCCCGATGTTCGCCCCCCCGGAAAAGAGGCTCGGCGGCGGCCGACGGGCCCCGAGGTGTCCCGCCTCTGGCAAAGCCCGGAGCCCCAGCGCTGCGGGGCCTGCGGATAGGGCGCCAAGGGGAGGGGAAGAGCAGCAAGAGCTTTCGGGGCTGGGCCCTTCCCTGCGGGAGCAGGAGCCCGACGTTCGCCCCCCCGGAAAAGAGGCTCGGCGGCGGCCGACGGGCCCCAAGGTGTCCCGCCTCTGGCAAAGCCCGGAGCCCCAGCGCTGCGGGGCCTGCGGATAGGGCGCCAAGGGGAGGGGAAGAGCAGCAAGAGCTTTCGGGGCTGGGCCCTTCCCTGCGGGAGCAGGAGCCCGACGTTCGCCCCCCCGGAAAAGAGGCTCGGCGGCGGCCGAGGGGCCCCGAGGTGTCCCGCCTCTGGCAAAGCCCGGAGCCCCAGCGCTGCGGGGCCTGCGGATAGGGCGCCAAGGGGAGGGGAAGAGCAGCAAGAGCTTTCGGGGCTGGGCCCTTCCCTGCGGGAGCAGGAGCCCGACGTTCGCCCCCCCGGAAAAGAGGCTCGGCGGCGGCCGACGGGCCCCGAGGTGTCCCGCCTCTGGCAAAGCCCGGAGCCCCAGCGCTGCGGGGCCTGCGGATAGGGCGCCAAGGGGAGGGGAAGAGCAGCAAGAGCTTTCGGGGCTGGGCCCTTCCCTGCGGGAGCAGGAGCCCGACGTTCGCCCCCCCGGAAAAGAGGCTCGGCGGCGGCCGACGGGCCCCGAGGTGTCCCGCCTCTGGCAAAGCCCGGAGCCCCAGCGCTGCGGGGCCTGCGGATAGGGCGCCAAGGGGAGGGGAAGAGCAGCAAGAGCTTTCGGGGCTGGGCCCTTCCCTGCGGGAGCAGGAGCCCGACGTTCGCCCCCCCGGAAAAGAGGCTCGGCGGCGGCCGACGGGCCCCGAGGTGTCCCGCCTCTGGCAAAGCCCGGAGCCCCAGCGCTGCGGGGCCTGCGGATAGGGCGCCAAGGGGAGGGGAAGAGCAGCAAGAGCTTTCGGGGCTGGGCCCTTCCCTGCGGGAGCAGGAGCCCGACGTTCGCCCCCCCGGAAAAGAGGCTCGGCGGCGGCCGACGGGCCCCGAGGTGTCCCGCCTCTGGCAAAGCCCGGAGCCCCAGCGCTGCGGGGCCTGCGGATAGGGCGCCAAGGGGAGGGGAAGAGCAGCAAGAGCTTTCGGGGCTGGGCCCTTCCCTGCGGGAGCAGGAGCCCGACGTTCGCCCCCCCGGAAAAGAGGCTCGGCGGCGGCCGAGGGGCCCCGAGGTGTCCCGCCTCTGGCAAAGCCCGGAGCCCCAGCGCTGCGGGGCCTGCGGATAGGGCGCCAAGGGGAGGGGAAGAGCAGCAAGAGCTTTCGGGGCTGGGCCCTTCCCTGCGGGAGCAGGAGCCCGACGTTCGCCCCCCCGGAAAAGAGGCTCGGCGGCGGCCGACGGGCCCCGAGGTGTCCCGCCTCTGGCAAAGCCCGGAGCCCCAGCGCTGCGGGGCCTGCGGATAGGGCGCCAAGGGGAGGGGAAGAGCAGCAAGAGCTTTCGGGGCTGGGCCCTTCCCTTCGGGAGCAGGAGCCCGACGTTCGCCCCCCCGGAAAAGAGGCTCGGCGGCGGCCGAGGGGCCCCGAGGTGTCCCGCCTCTGGCAAAGCCCGGAGCCCCAGCGCTGCGGGGCCTGCGGATAGGGCGCCAAGGGGAGGGGAAGAGCAGCAAGAGCTTTCGGGGCTGGGCCCTTCCCTGCGGGAGCAGGAGCCCGACGTTCGCCCCCCCGGAAAAGAGGCTCGGCGGCGGCCGAGGGGCCCCGAGGTGTCCCGCCTCTGGCAAAGCCTGGAGCCCCAGCGCTGCGGGGCCTGCGGATAGGGCGCCAAGGGGAGGGGAAGAGCAGCAAGAGCTTTCGGGGCTGGGCCCTTCCCTGCGGGAGCAGGAGCCCGACGTTCGCCCCCCCGGAAAAGAGGCTCGGCGGCGGCCGACGGGCCCCGAGGTTTCCCGCCTCTGGCAAAGCCCGGAGCCCCAGCGCTGCGGGGCCTGCGGATAGGGCGCCAAGGGGAGAGGAAGAGCAGCAAGAGCTTTCGGGGCTGGGCCCTTCCCTGCGGGAGCAGGAGCCCGACGTTCGCCCCCCCGGAAAAGAGGCTCGGCGGCGGCCGACGGGCCCCGAGGTGTCCCGCCTCTGGCAAAGCCCGGAGCCCCAGCGCTGCGGGGCCTGCGGATAGGGCGCCAAGGGGAGGGGAAGAGCAGCAAGAGCTTTCGGGGCTGGGCCCTTCCCTGCGGGAGCAGGAGCCCGACCTTCGCCCCCCCGGAAAAGAGGCTCGGCGGCGGCCGAGGGGCCCCGAGGTGTCCCGCCTCTGGCAAAGCCCGGAGCCCCAGCGCTGCGGGGCCTGCGGATAGGGCGCCAAGGGGAGGGGAAGAGCAGCAAGAGCTTTCGGGGCTGGGCCCTTCCCTGCGGGAGCAGGAGCCCGACGTTCGCCCCCCCGGAAAAGAGGCTCGGCAGCGGCCGAGGGGCCCCGAGGTGTCCCGCCTCTGGCAAAGCCCGGAGCCCCAGCGCTGCGGGGCCTGCGGATAGGGCGCCAAGGGGAGGGGAAGAGCAGCAAGAGCTTTCGGGGCTGGGCCCTTCCCTGCGGGAGCAGGAGCCCGACGTTCGCCCCCCCGGAAAAGAGGCTCGGCGGCGGCCGAGGGGCCCCGAGGTGTCCCGCCTCTGGCAAAGCCCGGAGCCCCAGCGCTGCGGGGCCTGCGGATAGGGCGCCAAGGGGAGGGGAAGAGCAGCAAGAGCTTTCGGGGCTGGGCCCTTCCCTGCGGGAGCAGGAGCCCGACGTTCGCCCCCCCGGAAAAGAGGCTCGGCGGCGGCCGACGGGCCCCGAGGTGTCCCGCCTCTGGCAAAGCCCGGAGCCCCAGCGCTGCGGGGCCTGCGGATAGGGCGCCAAGGGGAGGGGAAGAGCAGCAAGAGCTTTCGGGGCTGGGCCCTTCCCTTCGGGAGCAGGAGCCCGACGTTCGCCCCCCCGGAAAAGAGGCTCGGCGGCGGCCGAGGGGCCCCGAGGTGTCCCGCCTCTGGCAAAGCCCGGAGCCCCAGCGCTGCGGGGCCTGCGGATAGGGCGCCAAGGGGAGGGGAAGAGCAGCAAGAGCTTTCGGGGCTGGGCCCTTCCCTGCGGGAGCAGGAGCCCGACGTTCGCCCCCCCGGAAAAGAGGCTCGGCGGCGGCCGACGGGCCCCGAGGTTTCCCGCCTCTGGCAAAGCCCGGAGCCCCAGCGCTGCGGGGCCTGCGGATAGGGCGCCAAGGGGAGAGGAAGAGCAGCAAGAGCTTTCGGGGCTGGGCCCTTCCCTGCGGGAGCAGGAGCCCGACGTTCGCCCCCCCGGAAAAGAGGCTCGGCGGCGGCCGACGGGCCCCGAGGTGTCCCGCCTCTGGCAAAGCCCGGAGCCCCAGCGCTGCGGGGCCTGCGGATAGGGCGCCAAGGGGAGGGGAAGAGCAGCAAGAGCTTTCGGGGCTGGGCCCTTCCCTGCGGGAGCAGGAGCCCGACGTTCGCCCCCCCGGAAAAGAGGCTCGGCGGCGGCCGACGGGCCCCGAGGTGTCCCGCCTCTGGCAAAGCCCGGAGCCCCAGCGCTGCGGGGCCCGCGGATAGGGCGCCAAGGGGAGGGGAAGAGCAGCAAGAGCTTTCGGGGCTGGGCCCTTCCCTGCGGGAGCAGGAGCCCGACGTTCGCCCCCCCGGAAAAGAGGCTCGGCGGCGGCCGAGGGGCCCCGAGGTGTCCCGCCTCTGGCAAAGCCCGGAGCCCCAGCGCTGCGGGGCCTGCGGATAGGGCGCCAAGGGGAGGGGAAGAGCAGCAAGAGCTTTCGGGGCTGGGCCCTTCCCTGCGGGAGCAGGAGCCCGACGTTCGCCCCCCCGGAAAAGAGGCTCAGCGGCGGCCGACGGGCCCCGAGGTGTCCCGCCTCTGGCAAAGCCCGGAGCCCCAGCGCTGCGGGGCCTGCGGATAGGGCGCCAAGGGGAGGGGAAGAGCAGCAAGAGCTTTCGGGGCTGGGCCCTTCCCTGCGGGAGCAGGAGCCCGACGTTCGCCCCCCCGGAAAAGAGGCTCGGCGGCGGCCGACGGGCCCCGAGGTGTCCCGCCTCTGGCAAAGCCCGGAGCCCCAGCGCTGCGGGGCCTGCGGATAGGGCGCCAAGGGGAGGGGAAGAGCAGCAAGAGCTTTCGGGGCTGGGCCCTTCCCTGCGGGAGCAGGAGCCCGACGTTCGCCCCCCCGGAAAAGAGGCTCGGCGGCGGCCGAGGGGCCCCGAGGTGTCCCGCCTCTGGCAAAGCCCGGAGCCCCAGCGCTGCGGGGCCTGCGGATAGGGCGCCAAGGGGAGGGGAAGAGCAGCAAGAGCTTTCGGGGCTGGGCCCTTCCCTGCGGGAGCAGGAGCCCGACGTTCGCCCCCCCGGAAAAGAGGCTCGGCGGCGGCCGAGGGGCCCCGAGGTGTCCCGCCTCTGGCAAAGCCCGGAGCCCCAGCGCTGCGGGGCCTGCGGATAGGGCGCCAAGGGGAGGGGAAGAGCAGCAAGAGCTTTCGGGGCTGGGCCCTTCCCTGCGGGAGCAGGAGCCCGACGTTCGCCCCCCCGGAAAAGAGGCTCGGCGGCGGCCGAGGGGCCCCGAGGTGTCCCGCCTCTGGCAAAGCCCGGAGCCCCAGCGCTGCGGGGCCTGCGGATAGGGCGCCAAGGGGAGGGGAAGAGCAGCAAGAGCTTTCGGGGCTGGGCCCTTCCCTGCGGGAGCAGGAGCCCGACGTTCGCCCCCCCGGAAAAGAGGCTCGGCGGCTGCCGAGGGGCCCCGAGGTGTCCTGCCTCTGGCAAAGCCCGGAGCCCCAGCGCTGCGGGGCCTGCGGATAGGGCGCCAAGGGGAGGGGAAGAGCAGCAAGAGCTTTCGGGGCTGGGCCCTTCCCTGCGGGAGCAGGAGCCCGACGTTCGCCCCCCCGGAAAAGAGGCTCGGCGGCGTCCGAGGGGCCCCGAGGTGTCCCGCCTCTGGCAAAGCCCGGAGCCCCAGCGCTGCGGGGCCTGCGGATAGGGCGCCAAGGGGAGGGGAAGAGCAGCAAGAGCTTTCGGGGCTGGGCCCTTCCCTGCGGGAGCAGGAGCCCGACGTTCGCCCCCCCGGAAAAGAGGCTCGGCGGCGGCCGAGGGGCCCCGAGGTGTCCCGCCTCTGGCAAAGCCCGGAGCCCCAGCGCTGCGGGGCCTGCGGATAGGGCGCCAAGGGGAGGGGAAGAGCAGCAAGAGCTTTCGGGGCTGGGCCCTTCCCTGCGGGAGCAGGAGCCCGACGTTCGCCCCCCTGGAAAAGAGGCTCGGCGGCGGCCGACGGGCCCCGAGGTGTCCCGCCTCTGGCAAAGCCCGGAGCCCCAGCGCTGCGGGGCCTGCGGATAGGGCGCCAAGGGGAGGGGAAGAGCAGCAAGAGCTTTCGGGGCTGGGCCCTTCCCTGCGGGAGCAGGAGCCCGACGTTCGCCCCCCCGGAAAAGAGGCTCGGCGGCGGCCGAGGGGCCCCGAGGTGTCCCGCCTCTGGCAAAGCCCGGAGCCCCAGCGCTGCGGGGCCTGCGGATAGGGTGCCAAGGGGAGGGGAAGAGCAGCAAGAGCTTTCGGGGCTGGGCCCTTCCCTGCGGGAGCAGGAGCCCGACGTTCGCCCCCCCGGAAAAGAGGCTCGGCGGCGGCCGACGGGCCCCGAGGTGTCCCACCTCTGGCAAAGCCCGGAGCCCCAGCGCTGCGGGGCCTGCGGATAGGGCGCCAAGGGGAGGGGAAGAGCAGCAAGAGCTTTCGGGGCTGGGCCCTTCCCTGCGGGAGCAGGAGCCCGACGTTCGCCCCCCCGGAAAAGAGGCTCGGCGGCGGCCGACGGGCCCCGAGGTGTCCCGCCTCTGGTAAAGCCCGGAGCCCCAGCGCTGCGGGGCCTGCGGATAGGGCGCCAAGGGGAGGGGAAGAGCAGCAAGAGCTTTCGGGGCTGGGCCCTTCCCTGCGGGAGCAGGAGCCCGACGTTCGCCCCCCCGGAAAAGAGGCTCGGCGGCGGCCGACGGGCCCCGAGGTGTCCCGCCTCTGGCAAAGCCCGGAGCCCCAGCGCTGCGGGGCCTGCGGATAGGGCGCCAAGGGGAGGGGAAGAGCAGCAAGAGCTTTCGGGGCTGGGCCCTTCCCTGCGGGAGCAGGAGCCCGACGTTCGCCCCCCCGGAAAAGAGGCTCGGCGGCGGCCGAGGGGCCCCGAGGTGTCCCGCCTCTGGCAAAGCCCGGAGCCCCAGCGCTGCGGGGCCTGCGGATAGGGCGCCAAGGGGAGGGGAAGAGCAGCAAGAGCTTTCGGGGCTGGGCCCTTCCCTGCGGGAGCAGGAGCCCGACGTTCGCCCCCCCGGAAAAGAGGCTCGGCGGCGGCCGAGGGGCCCCGAGGTGTCCCGCCTCTGGCAAAGCCCGGAGCCCCAGCGCTGCGGGGCCTGCGGATAGGGCGCCAAGGGGAGGGGAAGAGCAGCAAGAGCTTTCGGGACTGGGCCCTTCCCTGCGGGAGCAGGAGCCCGACGTTCGCCCCCCCGGAAAAGAGGCTCGGCGGCGGCCGAGGGGCCCCGAGGTGTCCCGCCTCTGGCAAAGCCCGGAGCCCCAGCGCTGCGGGGCCTGCGGATAGGGCGCCAAGGGGAGGGGAAGAGCAGCAAAAGCTTTCGGGGCTGGGCCCTTCCCTGCGGGAGCAGGAGCCCGACGTTCGCCCCCCCGGAAAAGAGGCTCGGCGGCGGCCGAGGGGCCCCGAGGTGTCCCGCCTCTGGCAAAGCCCGGAGCCCCAGCGCTGCGGGGCCTGCGGATAGGGCGCCAAGGGGAGGGGAAGAGCAGCAAGAGCTTTCGGGGCTGGGCCCTTCCCTGCGGGAGCAGGAGCCCGACGTTCGCCCCCCCGGAAAAGAGGCTCGGCGGCGGCCGACGGGCCCCGAGGTGTCCCGCCTCTGGCAAAGCCCGGAGCCCCAGCGCTGCGGGGCCTGCGGATAGGGCGCCAAGGGGAGGGGAAGAGCAGCAAGAGCTTTCGGGGCTGGGCCCTTCCCTGCGGGAGCAGGAGCCCGACGTTCGCCCCCCCGGAAAAGAGGCTCGGCGGCAGCCGAGGGGCCCCGAGGTGTCCCGCCTCTGGCAAAGCCCGGAGCCCCAGCGCTGCGGGGCCTGCGGATAGGGCGCCAAGGGGAGGGGAAGAGCAGCAAGAGCTTTCGGGGCTGGGCCCTTCCCTGCGGGAGCAGGAGCCCGACCTTCGCCCCCCCGGAAAAGAGGCTCGGCGGCGGCCGAGGGGCCCCGAGGTGTCCCGCCTCTGGCAAAGCCCGGAGCCCCAGCGCTGCGGGGCCTGCGGATAGGGCGCCAAGGGGAGGGGAAGAGCAGCAAGAGCTTTCGGGGCTGGGCCCTTCCCTGCGGGAGCAGGAGCCCGACGTTCGCCCCCCCGGAAAAGAGGCTCGGCGGCGGCCGAGGGGCCCCGAGGTGTCCCGCCTCTGGCAAAGCCCGGAGCCCCAGCGCTGCGGGGCCTGCGGATAGGGCGCCAAGGGGAGGGGAAGAGCAGCAAGAGCTTTCGGGGCTGGGCCCTTCCCTGCGGGAGCAGGAGCCCGACGTTCGCCCCCCCGGAAAAGAGGCTCGGCGGCGGCCGAGGGGCCCCGAGGTGTCCCGCCTCTGGCAAAGCCCGGAGCCCCAGCGCTGCGGGGCCTGCGGATAGGGCGCCAAGGGGAGGGGAAGAGCAGCAAGAGCTTTCGGGGCTGGGCCCTTCCCTGCGGGAGCAGGAGCCCGACGTTCGCCCCCCCGGAAAAGAGGCTCGGCGGCGGCCGAGGGGCCCCGAGGTGTCCCGCCTCTGGCAAAGCCCGGAGCCCCAGCGCTGCGGGGCCTGCGGATAGGGCGCCAAGGGGAGGGGAAGAGCAGCAAGAGCTTTCGGGGCTGGGCCCTTCCCTGCGGGAGCAGGAGCCCGACGTTCGCCCCCCCGGAAAAGAGGCTCGGCGGCGGCCGAGGGGCCCCGAGGTGTCCCGCCTCTGGCAAAGCCCGGAGCCCCAGCGCTGCGGGGCCTGCGGATAGGGCGCCAAGGGGAGGGGAAGAGCAGCAAGAGCTTTCGGGGCTGGGCCCTTCCCTGCGGGAGCAGGAGCCCGACCTTCGCCCCCCCGGAAAAGAGGCTCGGCGGCGGCCGAGGGGCCCCGAGGTGTCCCGCCTCTGGCAAAGCCCGGAGCCCCAGCGCTGCGGGGCCTGCGGATAGGGCGCCAAGGGGAGGGGAAGAGCAGCAAGAGCTTTCGGGGCTGGGCCCTTCCCTGCGGGAGCAGGAGCCCGACGTTCGCCCCCGCGGGAAAGAGGCTCGGCGGCGGCCGACGGGCCCCGAGGTGTCCCGCCTCTGGCAAAGCCCGGAGCCCCAGCGCTGCGGGGCCTGCGGATAGGGCGTCAAGGGGAGGGGAAGAGCAGCAAGAGCTTTCGGGGCTGGGCCGCTCCCTGCGGGAGCAGGAGCCCGACGTTCGCTCCCCCGGAAAAGAGGCTCGGCGGCGGCCGACGGGCCCCGAGGTGTCCCGCCTCTGGCAAAGCCCGGAGCCCCAGCGCTGCGGGGCCTGCGGATAGGGCGCCAAGGGGAGGGGAAGAGCAGCAAGAGCTTTCGGGGCTGGGCCCTTCCCTTCGGGAGCAGGAGCCCGACGTTCGCCCCCCCGGAAAAGAGGCTCGGCGGCGGCCGAGGGGCCCCGAGGTGTCCCGCCTCTGGCAAAGCCCGGAGCCCCAGCGCTGCGGGGCCTGCGGATAGGGCGCCAAGGGGAGGGGAAGAGCAGCAAGAGCTTTCGGGGCTGGGCCCTTCCCTGCGGGAGCAGGAGCCCGACGTTCGCCCCCCCGGAAAAGAGGCTCGGCGGCGGCCGAGGGGCCCCGAGGTGTCCCGCCTCTGGCAAAGCCCGGAGCCCCAGCGCTGCGGGGCCTGCGGATAGGGCGCCAAGGGGAGGGGAAGAGCAGCAAGAGCTTTCGGGGCTGGGCCCTTCCCTGCGGGAGCAGGAGCCCGACGTTCGCCCCCCCGGAAAAGAGGCTCGGCGGCGGCCGAGGGGCCCCGAGGTGTCCCGCCTCTGGCAAAGCCCGGAGCCCCAGCGCTGCGGGGCCTGCGGATAGGGCGCCAAGGGGAGGGGAAGAGCAGCAAGAGCTTTCGGGGCTGGGCCCTTCCCTGCGGGAGCAGGAGCCCGACGTTCGCCCCCCCAGAAAAGAGGCTCGGCGGCGGCCGAGGGGCCCCGAGGTGTCCCGCCTCTGGCAAAGCCCGGAGCCCCAGCGCTGCGGGGCCTGCGGATAGGGCGCCAAGGGGAGGGGAAGAGCAGCAAGAGCTTTCGGGGCTGGGCCCTTCCCTGCGGGAGCAGGAGCCCGACGTTCGCCCCCCCGGAAAAGAGGCTCGGCGGCGGCCGAGGGGCCCCGAGGTGTCCCGCCTCTGGCTAAGCCCGGAGCCCCAGCGCTGCGGGGCCTGCGGATAGGGCGCCAAGGGGAGGGGAAGAGCAGCAAGAGCTTTCGGGGCTGGGCCCTTCCCTGCGGGAGCAGGAGCCCGACGTTCGACCCCCGGAAAAGAGGCTCGGCGGCGGCCGAGGGGCCCCGAGGTGTCCCGCCTCTGGCAAAGCCCGGAGCCCCAGCGCTGCGGGGCCTGCGGATAGGGCGCCAAGGGGAGGGGAAGAGCAGCAAGAGCTTTCGGGGCTGGGCCCTTCCCTGCGGGAGCAGGAGCCCGACGTTCGCCCCCCCGGAAAAGAGGCTCGGCGGCGGCCGAGGGGCCCCGAGGTGTCCCGCCTCTGGCAAAGCCCGGAGCCCCAGCGCTGCGGGGCCTGCGGATAGGGCGCCAAGGGGAGGGGAAGAGCAGCAAGAGCTTTCGGGGCTGGGCCCTTCCCTGCGGGAGCAGGAGCCCGACCTTCGCCCCCCCGGAAAAGAGGCTCGGCGGCGGCCGAGGGGCCCCGAGGTGTCCCGCCTCTGGCAAAGCCCGGAGCCCCAGCGCTGCGGGGCCTGCGGATAGGGCGCCAAGGGGAGGGGAAGAGCAGCAAGAGCTTTCGGGGCTGGGCCCTTCCCTGCGGGAGCAGGAGCCCGACGTTCGCCCCCCCGGAAAAGAGGCTCGGCGGCGGCCGAGGGGCCCCGAGGTGTCCCGCCTCTGGCAAAGCCCGGAGCCCCAGCGCTGCGGGGCCTGCGGATAGGGCGCCAAGGGGAGGGGAAGAGCAGCAAGAGCTTTCGGGGCTGGGCCCTTCCCTGCGGGAGCAGGAGCCCGACGTTCGCCCCCCCGGAAAAGAGGCTCGGCGGCGGCCGAGGGGCCCCGAGGTGTCCCGCCTCTGGCAAAGCCCGGAGCCCCAGCGCTGCGGGGCCTGCGGATAGGGCGCCAAGGGGAGGGGAAGAGCAGCAAGAGCTTTCGGGGCTGGGCCCTTCCCTGCGGGAGCAGGAGCCCGACGTTCGCCCCCCCGGAAAAGAGGCTCGGCGGCGGCCGAGGGGCCCCGAGGTGTCCCGCCTCTGGCAAAGCCCGGAGCCCCAGCGCTGCGGGGCCTGCGGATAGGGCGCCAAGGGGAGGGGAAGAGCAGCAAGAGCTTTCGGGGCTGGGCCGCTCCCTGCGGGAGCAGGAGCCCGACGTTCGCTCCCCCGGAAAAGAGGCTCGGCGGCGGCCGAGGGGCCCCGAGGTGTCCCGCCTCTGGCAAAGCCCGGAGCCCCAGCGCTGCGGGGCCTGCGGATAGGGCGCCAAGGGGAGGGGAAGAGCAGCAAGAGCTTTCGGGGCTGGGCCCTTCCCTTCGGGAGCAGGAGCCCGACGTTCGCCCCCCCAGAAAAGAGGCTCGGCGGCGGCCGACGGGCCCCGAGGTGTCCCGCCTCTGGCAAAGCCCGGAGCCCCAGCGCTGCGGGGCCTGCGGATAGGGCGCCAAGGGGAGGGGAAGAGCAGCAAGAGCTTTCGGGGCTGGGCCCTTCCCTGCGGGAGCAGGAGCCCGACGTTCGCCCCCCCGGAAAAGAGGCTCGGCGGCGGCCGAGGGGCCCCGAGGTGTCCCGCCTCTGGCAAAGCCCGGAGCCCCAGCGCTGCGGGGCCTGCGGATAGGGCGCCAAGGGGAGGGGAAGAGCAGCAAGAGCTTTCGGGGCTGGGCCGCTCCCTGCGGGAGCAGGAGCCCGACGTTCGCTCCCCCGGAAAAGAGGCTCGGCGGCGGCCGAGGGGCCCCGAGGTGTCCCGCCTCTGGCAAAGCCCGGAGCCCCAGCGCTGCGGGGCCTGCGGATAGGGCGCCAAGGGGAGGGGAAGAGCAGCAAGAGCTTTCGGGGCTGGGCCCTTCCCTTCGGGAGCAGGAGCCCGACGTTCGCCCCCCCGGAAAAGAGGCTCGGCGGCGGCCGACGGGCCCCGAGGTGTCCCGCCTCTGGCAAAGCCCGGAGCCCCAGCGCTGCGGGGCCTGCGGATAGGGCGCCAAGGGGAGGGGAAGAGCAGCAAGAGCTTTCGGGGCTGGGCCCTTCCCTGCGGGAGCAGGAGCCCGACGTTCGCCCCCCCGAAAAAGAGGCTCGGCGGCGGCCGACGGGCCCCGAGGTGTCCCGCCTCTGGCAAAGCCCGGAGCCCCAGCGCTGCGGGGCCTGCGGATAGGGCGTCAAGGGGAGGGGAAGAGCAGCAAGAGCTTTCGGGGCTGGGCCGCTCCCTGCGGGAGCAGGAGCCCGACGTTCGCTCCCCCGGAAAAGAGGCTCGGCGGCGGCCGAGGGGCCCCGAGGTGTCCCGCCTCTGGCAAAGCCCGGAGCCCCAGCGCTGCGGGGCCTGCGGATAGGGCGCCAAGGGGAGGGGAAGAGCAGCAAGAGCTTTCGGGGCTGGGCCCTTCCCTTCGGGAGCAGGAGCCCGACGTTCGCCCCCCCGGAAAAGAGGCTCGGCGGCGGCCGAGGGGCCCCGAGGTGTCCCGCCTCTGGCAAAGCCCGGAGCCCCAGCGCTGCGGGGCCTGCGGATAGGGCGCCAAGGGGAGGGGAAGAGCAGCAAGAGCTTTCGGGGCTGGGCCCTTCCCTGCGGGAGCAGGAGCCCGACGTTCGCCCCCCCGGAAAAGAGGCTCGGCGGCAGCCGAGGGGCCCCGAGGTGTCCCGCCTCTGGCAAAGCCCGGAGCCCCAGCGCTGCGGGGCCTGCGGATAGGGCGCCAAGGGGAGGGGAAGAGCAGCAAGAGCTTTCGGGGCTGGGCCCTTCCCTGCGGGAGCAGGAGCCCGACGTTCGCCCCCCCGGAAAAGAGGCTCGGCGGCGGCTGAGGGGCCCCGAGGTGTCCCGCCTCTGGCAAAGCCCGGAGCCCCAGCGCTGCGGGGCCTGCGGATAGGGCGCCAAGGGGAGGGGAAGAGCAGCAAGAGCTTTCGGGGCTGGGCCCTTCCCTGCGGGAGCAGGAGCCCGACGTTCGCCCCCCCGGAAAAGAGGCTCGGCGGCGGCCGACGGGCCCCGAGGTGTCCCGCCTCTGGCAAAGCCCGGAGCCCCAGCGCTGCGGGGCCTGCGGATAGGGCGCCAAGGGGAGGGGAAGAGCAGCAAGAGCTTTCGGGGCTGGGCCCTTCCCTGCGGGAGCAGGAGCCCGACGTTCGCCCCCCCGGAAAAGAGGCTCGGCGGCGGCCGAGGGGCCCCGAGGTGTCCCGCCTCTGGCAAAGCCCGGAGCCCCAGCGCTGCGGGGCCTGCGGATAGGGCGCCAAGGGGAGGGGAAGAGCAGCAAGAGCTTTCGGGGCTGGGCCGCTCCCTGCGGGAGCAGGAGCCCGACGTTCGCTCCCCCGGAAAAGAGGCTCGGCGGCGGCCGAGGGGCCCCGAGGTGTCCCGCCTCTGGCAAAGCCCGGAGCCCCAGCGCTGCGGGGCCTGCGGATAGGGCGCCAAGGGGAGGGGAAGAGCAGCAAGAGCTTTCGGGGCTGGGCCCTTCCCTTCGGGAGCAGGAGCCCGACGTTCGCCCCCCCGGAAAAGAGGCTCGGCGGCGGCCGACGGGCCCCGAGGTGTCCCGCCTCTGGCAAAGCCCGGAGCCCCAGCGCTGCGGGGCCTGCGGATAGGGCGTCAAGGGGAGGGGAAGAGCAGCAAGAGCTTTCGGGGCTGGGCCGCTCCCTGCGGGAGCAGGAGCCCGACGTTCGCTCCCCCGGAAAAGAGGCTCGGCGGCGGCCGAGGGGCCCCGAGGTGTCCCGCCTCTGGCAAAGCCCGGAGCCCCAGCGCTGCGGGGCCTGCGGATAGGGCGCCAAGGGGAGGGGAAGAGCAGCAAGAGCTTTCGGGGCTGGGCCCTTCCCTTCGGGAGCAGGAGCCCGACGTTCGCCCCCCCGGAAAAGAGGCTCGGCGGCGGCCGAGGGGCCCCGAGGTGTCCCGCCTCTGGCAAAGCCCGGAGCCCCAGCGCTGCGGGGCCTGCGGATAGGGCGCCAAGGGGAGGGGAAGAGCAGCAAGAGCTTTCGGGGCTGGGCCCTTCCCTGCGGGAGCAGGAGCCCGACGTTCGCCCCCCCGGAAAAGAGGCTCGGCGGCAGCCGAGGGGCCCCGAGGTGTCCCGCCTCTGGCAAAGCCCGGAGCCCCAGCGCTGCGGGGCCTGCGGATAGGGCGCCAAGGGGAGGGGAAGAGCAGCAAGAGCTTTCGGGGCTGGGCCCTTCCCTGCGGGAGCAGGAGCCCGACGTTCGCCCCCCCGGAAAAGAGGCTCGGCGGCGGCTGAGGGGCCCCGAGGTGTCCCGCCTCTGGCAAAGCCCGGAGCCCCAGCGCTGCGGGGCCTGCGGATAGGGCGCCAAGGGGAGGGGAAGAGCAGCAAGAGCTTTCGGGGCTGGGCCCTTCCCTGCGGGAGCAGGAGCCCGACGTTCGCCCCCCCGGAAAAGAGGCTCGGCGGCGGCCGACGGGCCCCGAGGTGTCCCGCCTCTGGCAAAGCCCGGAGCCCCAGCGCTGCGGGGCCTGCGGATAGGGCGCCAAGGGGAGGGGAAGAGCAGCAAGAGCTTTCGGGGCTGGGCCCTTCCCTGCGGGAGCAGGAGCCCGACGTTCGCCCCCCCGGAAAAGAGGCTCGGCGGCGGCCGACGGGCCCCGAGGTGTCCCGCCTCTGGCAAAGCCCGGAGCCCCAGCGCTGCGGGGCCTGCGGATAGGGTGCCAAGGGGAGGGGAAGAGCAGCAAGAGCTTTCGGGGCTGGGCCCTTCCCTGCGGGAGCAGGAGCCCGACGTTCGCCCCCCCGGAAAAGAGGCTCGGCGGCGGCCGAGGGGCCCCGAGGTGTCCCGCCTCTGGCAAAGCCCGGAGCCCCAGCGCTGCGGGTCCTGCGGATAGGGCGCCAAGGGGTGGGGAAGAGCAGCAAGAGCTTTCGGGGCTGGGCCCTTCCCTGCGGGAGCAGGAGCCCGACGTTCGCCCCCCCGGAAAAGAGGCTCGGCGGCGGCCGAGGGGCCCCGAGGTGTCCCGCCTCTGGCAAAGCCCGGAGCCCCAGCGCTGCGGGGCCTGCGGATAGGGCGCCAAGGGGAGGGGAAGAGCAGCAAGAGCTTTCGGGGCTGGGCCCTTCCCTGCGGGAGCAGGAGCCCGACGTTCGCCCCCCCGGAAAAGAGGCTCTGCGGCGGCCGACGGGCCCCGAGGTGTCCCGCCTCTGGCAAAGCCCGGAGCCCCAGCGCTGCGGGGCCTGCGGATAGGGCGTCAAGGGGAGGGGAAGAGCAGCAAGAGCTTTCAGGGCTGGGCCGCTCCCTGCGGGAGCAGGAGCCCGACGTTCGCCCCCCCGGAAAAGAGGCTCGGCGGCGGCCGAGGGGCCCCGAGGTGTCCCGCCTCTGGCAAAGCCCGGAGCCCCAGCGCTGCGGGGCCTGCGGATAGGGCGTCAAGGGGAGGGGAAGAGCAGCAAGAGCTTTCGGGGCTGGGCCGCTCCCTGCGGGAGCAGGAGCCCGACGTTCGCCCCCCCGGAAAAGAGGCTCGGCGGCGGCTGAGGGACCCCGAGGTGTCCCGCCTCTGGCAAAGCCCGGAGCCCCAGCGCTGCGGGGCCTGCGGATAGGGCGCCAAGGGGAGGGGAAGAGCAGCAAGAGCTTTCGGGGCTGGGCCCTTCCCTGCGGGAGCAGGAGCCCGACGTTCGCCCCCCCGGAAAAGAGGCTCGGCGGCGGCCGACGGGCCCCGAGGTGTCCCGCCTCTGGCAAAGCCCGGAGCCCCAGCGCTGCGGGGCCTGCGGATAGGGCGCCAAGGGGAGGGGAAGAGCAGCAAGAGCTTTCGGGGCTGGGCCCTTCCCTGCGGGAGCAGGAGCCCGACGTTCGCCCCCCCGGAAAAGAGGCTCGGCGGCGGCTGAGGGGCCCCGAGGTGTCCCGCCTCTGGCAAAGCCCGGAGCCCCAGCGCTGCGGGGCCTGCGGATAGGGCGCCAAGGGGAGGGGAAGAGCAGCAAGAGCTTTCGGGGCTGGGCCCTTCCCTGCGGGAGCAGGAGCCCGACGTTCGCCCCCCCGGAAAAGAGGCTCGGCGGCGGCCGAGGGGCCCCGAGGTGTCCCGCCTCTGGCAAAGCCCGGAGCCCCAGCGCTGCGGGGCCTGCGGATAGGGCGCCAAGGGGAGGGGAAGAGCAGCAAGAGCTTTCGGGGCTGGGCCCTTCCCTGCGGGAGCAGGAGCCCGACGTTCGCCCCCCCGGAAAAGAGGCTCGGCGGCGGCCGACGGGCCCCGAGGTGTCCCGCCTCTGGCAAAGCCCGGAGCCCCAGCGCTGCGGGGCCTGCGGATAGGGTGCCAAGGGGAGGGGAAGAGCAGCAAGAGCTTTCGGGGCTGGGCCCTTCCCTGCGGGAGCAGGAGCCCGACGTTCGCCCCCCCGGAAAAGAGGCTCGGCGGCGGCCGAGGGGCCCCGAGGTGTCCCGCCTCTGGCAAAGCCCGGAGCCCCAGCGCTGCGGGTCCTGCGGATAGGGCGCCAAGGGGTGGGGAAGAGCAGCAAGAGCTTTCGGGGCTGGGCCCTTCCCTGCGGGAGCAGGAGCCCGACGTTCGCCCCCCCGGAAAAGAGGCTCGGCGGCGGCCGAGGGGCCCCGAGGTGTCCCGCCTCTGGCAAAGCCCGGAGCCCCAGCGCTGCGGGGCCTGCGGATAGGGCGCCAAGGGGAGGGGAAGAGCAGCAAGAGCTTTCGGGGCTGGGCCCTTCCCTGCGGGAGCAGGAGCCCGACGTTCGCCCCCCCGGAAAAGAGGCTCTGCGGCGGCCGACGGGCCCCGAGGTGTCCCGCCTCTGGCAAAGCCCGGAGCCCCAGCGCTGCGGGGCCTGCGGATAGGGCGTCAAGGGGAGGGGAAGAGCAGCAAGAGCTTTCGGGGCTGGGCCGCTCCCTGCGGGAGCAGGAGCCCGACGTTCGCCCCCCCGGAAAAGAGGCTCGGCGGCGGCCGAGGGGCCCCGAGGTGTCCCGCCTCTGGCAAAGCCCGGAGCCCCAGCGCTGCGGGGCCTGCGGATAGGGCGCCAAGGGGAGGGGAAGAGCAGCAAGAGCTTTCGGGGCTGGGCCCTTCCCTTCGGGAGCAGGAGCCCGACGTTCGCCCCCCCGGAAAAGAGGCTCGGCGGCGGCCGAGGGGCCCCGAGGTGTCCCGCCTCTGGCAAAGCCCGGAGCCCCAGCGCTGCGGGGCCTGCGGATAGGGCGCCAAGGGGAGGGGAAGAGCAGCAAGAGCTTTCGGGGCTGGGCCCTTCCCTGCGGGAGCAGGAGCCCGACGTTCGCCCCCCCGGAAAAGAGGCTCGGCGGCAGCCGAGGGGCCCCGAGGTGTCCCGCCTCTGGCAAAGCCCGGAGCCCCAGCGCTGCGGGGCCTGCGGATAGGGCGCCAAGGGGAGGGGAAGAGCAGCAAGAGCTTTCGGGGCTGGGCCCTTCCCTTCGGGAGCAGGAGCCCGACGTTCGCCCCCCCGGAAAAGAGGCTCGGCGGCGGCCGACGGGCCCCGAGGTGTCCCGCCTCTGGCAAAGCCCGGAGCCCCAGCGCTGCGGGGCCTGCGGATAGGGCGCCAAGGGGAGGGGAAGAGCAGCAAGAGCTTTCGGGGCTGGGCCCTTCCCTGCGGGAGCAGGAGCCCGACGTTCGCCCCCCCGGAAAAGAGGCTCGGCGGCAGCCGAGGGGCCCCGAGGTGTCCCGCCTCTGGCAAAGCCCGGAGCCCCAGCGCTGCGGGGCCTGCGGATAGGGCGCCAAGGGGAGGGGAAGAGCAGCAAGAGCTTTCGGGGCTGGGCCCTTCCCTGCGGGAGCAGGAGCCCGACGTTCGCCCCCCCGGAAAAGAGGCTCGGCGGCAGCCGAGGGGCCCCGAGGTGTCCCGCCTCTGGCAAAGCCCGGAGCCCCAGCGCTGCGGGGCCTGCGGATAGGGCGTCAAGGGGAGGGGAAGAGCAGCAAGAGCTTTCGGGGCTGGGCCGCTCCCTGCGGGAGCAGGAGCCCGACGTTCGCCCCCCCGGAAAAGAGGCTCGGCGGCGGCTGAGGGACCCCGAGGTGTCCCGCCTCTGGCAAAGCCCGGAGCCCCAGCGCTGCGGGGCCTGCGGATAGGGCGCCAAGGGGAGGGGAAGAGCAGCAAGAGCTTTCGGGGCTGGGCCCTTCCCTGCGGGAGCAGGAGCCCGACGTTCGCCCCCCCGGAAAAGAGGCTCGGCGGCGGCCGACGGGCCCCGAGGTGTCCCGCCTCTGGCAAAGCCCGGAGCCCCAGCGCTGCGGGGCCTGCGGATAGGGCGCCAAGGGGAGGGGAAGAGCAGCAAGAGCTTTCGGGGCTGGGCCCTTCCCTGCGGGAGCAGGAGCCCGACGTTCGCCCCCCCGGAAAAGAGGCTCGGCGGCGGCCGACGGGCCCCGAGGTGTCCCGCCTCTGGCAAAGCCCGGAGCCCCAGCGCTGCGGGGCCTGCGGATAGGGCGCCAAGGGGAGGGGAAGAGCAGCAAGAGCTTTCGGGGCTGGGCCCTTCCCTGCGGGAGCAGGAGCCCGACGTTCGCCCCCCCGGAAAAGAGGCTCGGCGGCGGCCGAGGGGCCCCGAGGTGTCCCGCCTCTGGCAAAGCCCGGAGCCCCAGCGCTGCGGGGCCTGCGGATAGGGCGCCAAGGGGAGGGGAAGAGCAGCAAGAGCTTTCGGGGCTGGGCCCTTCCCTGCGGGAGCAGGAGCCCGACGTTCGCCCCCCCGGAAAAGAGGCTCGGCGGCGGCCGACGGGCCCCGAGGTGTCCCGCCTCTGGCAAAGCCCGGAGCCCCAGCGCTGCGGGGCCTGCGGATAGGGCGCCAAGGGGAGGGGGCCCCGAGGTGTCCCGCCTCTGGCAAAGCCCGGAGCCCCAGCGCTGCGGGGGCTGCGGATAGGGCTCCAAGGGGAGGGGCGAGTCTTAGCGAGTATGGCCCCGAGGTGTCCCGCCTCTGGCAAAGCCCGGAGCCCCAGCGCTGCGGGGCCTGCGGATAGGGCTCCAAGGGGAGGGAAGAGCAGTAAGAGCTTTCGGGGCTGGGCCCTTCCCTGCGGGAGCAGGAGCCCGACGTTCGCCCCCCCGGAAAAGAGGCTCGGCGGCGGCCGAGGGGCCCCGAGGTGTCCCGCCTCTGGCAAAGCCCGGAGCCCCAGCGCTGCGGGGCCTGCGGATAGGGCGCCAAGGGGAGGGGAAGAGCAGCAAGAGCTTTCGGGGCTGGGCCCTTCCCTGCGGGAGCAGGAGCCCGACGTTCGCCCCCCCGGAAAAGAGGCTCGGCGGCGGCCGACGGGCCCCGAGGTGTCCCGCCTCTGGCAAAGCCCGGAGCCCCAGCGCTGCGGGGCCTGCGGATAGGGCGCCAAGGGGAGGGGAAGAGCAGCAAGAGCTTTCGGGGCTGGGCCCTTCCCTGCGGGAGCAGGAGCCCGACGTTCGCCCCCCCGGAAAAGAGGCTCGGCGGCGGCCGACGGGCCCCGAGGTGTCCCGCCTCTGGCAAAGCCCGGAGCCCCAGCGCTGCGGGGCCTGCGGATAGGGCGCCAAGGGGAGGGGAAGAGCAGCAAGAGCTTTCGGGGCTGGGCCCTTCCCTGCAGGAGCAGTAGCCCGACGTTCGCCCCCCCGGAAAAGAGGCTCGGCGGCGGCTGAGGGGCCCCGAGGTGTCCCGCCTCTGGCAAAGCCCGGAGCCCCAGCGCTGCGGGGCCTGCGGATAGGGCGCCAAGGGGAGGGGAAGAGCAGCAAGAGCTTTCGGGGCTGGGCCCTTCCCTGCGGGAGCAGGAGCCCGACGTTCGCCCCCCTGGAAAAGAGGCCGGCGGCGGCCGACGGGCCCCGAGGTGTCCCGCCTCTGGCAAAGCCCGGAGCCCCAGCGCTGCTGGGCCTGCGGATAGGGCGCCAAGGGGAGGGGAAGAGCAGCAAGAGCTTTCGGGGCTGGGCCCTTCCCTGCGGGAGCAGGAGCCCGACGTTCGCCCCCCCGGAAAAGAGGCTCGGCGGCGGCCGACGGGCCCCGAGGTGTCCCGCCTCTGGCAAAGCCCGGAGCCCCAGCGCTGCGGGGCCTGCGGATAGGGCGCCAAGGGGAGGGGAAGAGCAGCAAGAGCTTTCGGGGCTGGGCCCTTCCCTGCGGGAGCAGGAGCCCGACGTTCGCCCCCCCGGAAAAGAGGCTCGGCGGCGGGCAACGGGCCCCGAGGTGTCCCGCCTCTGGCAAAGCCCGGAGCCCCAGCGCTGCTGGGCCTGCGGATAGGGCGCCAAGGGGAGGGGAAGAGCAGCAAGAGCTTTCGGGGCTGGGCCCTTCCCTGCGGGAGCAGGAGCCCGACGTTCGCCCCCCCGGAAAAGAGGCTCGGCGGCGGCCGACGGGCCCCGAGGTGTCCCGCCTCTGGCAAAGCCCGGAGCCCCAGCGCTGCGGGGCCTGCGGATAGGGCGCCAAGGGGAGGGGAAGAGCAGCAAGAGCTTTCGGGGCTGGGCCCTTCCCTGCGGGAGCAGGAGCCCGACGTTCGCCCCCCCGGAAAAGAGGCTCGGCGGCGGCCGAGGGGCCCCGAGGTGTCCCGCCTCTGGCAAAGCCCGGAGCCCCAGCGCTGCGGGGCCTGCGGATAGGGCGCCAAGGGGAGGGGAAGAGCAGCAAGAGCTTTCGGGGCTGGGCCCTTCCCTGCGGGAGCAGGAGCCCGACGTTCGCCCCCCCGGAAAAGAGGCTCGGCGACGGCCGAGGGGCCCCGAGGTGTCCCGCCTCTGGCAAAGCCCGGAGCCCCAGCGCTGCGGGGCCTGCGGATAGGGCGCCAAGGGGAGGGGAAGAGCAGCAAGAGCTTTCGGGGCTGGGCCCTTCCCTGCGGGAGCAGGAGCCCGACGTTCGCCCCCCCGGAAAAGAGGCTCGGCGGCGGCCGAGGGGCCCCGAGGTGTCCCGCCTCTGGCAAAGCCCGGAGCCCCAGCGCTGCGGGGCCTGCGGATAGGGCGCCAAGGGCAGGGGAAGAGCAGCAAGAGCTTTCGGGGCTGGGCCCTTCCCTGCGGGAGCAGGAGCCCGACGTTCGCCCCCCCGGAAAAGAGGCTCGGCGGCGGCCGAGGGGCCCCGAGGTGTCCCGCCTCTGGCAAAGCCCGGAGCCCCAGCGCTGCGGGGCCTGCGGATAGGGCGCCAAGGGGAGGGGAAGAGCAGCAAGAGCTTTCGGGGCTGGGCCCTTCCCTGCGGGAGCAGGAGCCCGACGTTCGCCCCCCCGGAAAAGAGGCTCGGCGGCGGCCGACGGGCCCCGAGGTGTCCCGCCTCTGGCAAAGCCCGGAGCCCCAGCGCTGCGGGGCCTGCGGATAGGGCGCCAAGGGGAGGGGAAGAGCAGCAAGAGCTTTCGGGGCTGGGCCCTTCCCTGCGGGAGCAGGAGCCCGACGTTCGCCCCCCCGGAAAAGAGGCTCGGCGGCGGCCGAGGGGCCCCGAGGTGTCCCGCCTCTGGCAAAGCCCGGAGCCTCAGCGCTGCTGGGCCTGCGGATAGGGCGCCAAGGGGAGGGGAAGAGCAGCAAGAGCTTTCGGGGCTGGGCCCTTCCCTGCGGGAGCAGGAGCCCGACGTTCGCCCCCCCGGAAAAGAGGCTCGGCGGCGGCCGAGGGGCCCCGAGGTGTCCCGCCTCTGGCAAAGCCCGGAGCCCCAGCGCTGCGGGGCCTGCGGATAGGGCGCCAAGGGGAGGGGAAGAGCAGCAAGAGCTTTCGGGGCTGGGCCCTTCCCTGCGGGAGCAGGAGCCCGACGTTCGCCCCCCCGGAAAAGAGGCTCGGCGGCGGCCGACGGGCCCCGAGGTGTCCCGCCTCTGGCAAAGCCCGGAGCCCCAGCGCTGCGGGGCCTGCGGATAGGGCGCCAAGGGGAGGGGAAGAGCAGCAAGAGCTTTCGGGGCTGGGCCCTTCCCTGCGGGAGCAGGAGCCCGACGTTCGCCCCCCCGGAAAAGAGGCTCGGCGGCGGCCGAGGGGCCCCGAGGTGTCCCGCCTCTGGCAAAGCCCGGAGCCCCAGCGCTGCGGGGCCTGCGGATAGGGCGCCAAGGGGAGGGGAAGAGCAGCAAGAGCTTTCGGGGCTGGGCCCTTCCCTGCGGGAGCAGGAGCCCGACGTTCGCCCCCCCGGAAAAGAGGCTCGGCGGCGGCCGAGTGGCCCCGAGGTGTCCCGCCTCTGGCAAAGCCCGGAGCCCCAGCGCTGCGGGGCCTGCGGATAGGGCGCCAAGGGGAGGGGAAGAGCAGCAAGAGCTTTCGGGGCTGGGCCCTTCCCTGCGGGAGCAGGAGCCCGACGTTCGCCCCCCCGGAAAAGAGGCTCGGCGGCGGCCGACGGGCCCCGAGGTGTCCCGCCTCTGGCAAAGCCCAGAGCCTCAGCGCTGCTGGGCCTGCGGATAGGGCGCCAAGGGGAGGGGAAGAGCAGCAAGAGCTTTCGGGGCTGGGCCCTTCCCTGCGGGAGCAGGAGCCCGACGTTCGCCCCGCCGGAAAAGAGGCTCGGCGGCGGCCAAGGGGCCCCGAGGTGTCCCGCCTCTGGCAAAGCCAGGAGCCCCAGCGCTGCGGGGCCTGCGGATAGGGCGCCAAGGGGAGGGGAAGAGCAGCAAGAGCTTTCGGGGCTGGGCCCTTCCCTGCGGGAGCAGGATCCCGACGTTCGCCCCCCCGGAAAAGAGGCTCGGCGGCGGCCGACGGGCCCCGAGGTGTCCCGCCTCTGGCAAAGCCCGGAGCCCCAGCGCTGCGGGACCTGCGGATAGGGCGCCAAGGGGAGGGGAAGAGCAGCAAGAGCTTTCGGGGCTGGGCCCTTCCCTGCGGGAGCAGGAGCCCGACGTTCGCCCCGCCGGAAAAGAGGCTCGGCGGCGGCCGACGGGCCCCGAGGTGTCCCGCCTCTGGCAAAGCCCGGAGCCCCAGCGCTGCGGGGCCTGCGGATAGGGCGCCAAGGGGAGGGGAAGAGCAGCAAGAGCTTTCGGGGCTGGGCCCTTCCCTGCGGGAGCAGGAGCCCGACGTTCGCCCCCCCGGAAAAGAGGCTCGGCGGCAGCCGACGGGCCCCGAGGTGTCCCGCCTCTGGCAAAGCCCGGAGCCCCAGCGCTGCGGGGCCTGCGGATAGGGCGCCAAGGGGAGGGGAAGAGCAGCAAGAGCTTTCGGGGCTGGGCCCTTCCCTGCGGGAGCAGGAGCCCGACGTTCGCCCCCCCGGAAAAGAGGCTCGGCGGCGGCTGACGGGCCCCGAGGTGTACCGCCTCTGGCAAAGCCCGGAGCCCCAGCGCTGCGGGGCCTGCGGATAGGGCGCCAAGGGCAGGGGAAGAGCAGCAAGAGCTTTCGGGGCTGGGCCCTTCCCTGCGGGAGCAGGAGCCCGACGTTCGCCCCCCCGGAAAAGAGGCTCGGCGGCGGCCGAGGGGCCCCGAGGTGTCCCGCCTCTGGCAAAGCCCGGAGCCCCAGCGCTGCGGGGCCTGCGGATAGGGCGCCAAGGGGAGGGGAAGAGCAGCAAGAGCTTTCGGGGCTGGGCCCTTCCCTGCGGGAGCAGGAGCCCGACGTTCGCCCCCCCGGAAAAGAGGCTCGGCGGCGGCCGACGGGCCCCGAGGTGTCCCGCCTCTGGCAAAGCCCGGAGCCCCAGCGCTGCGGGGCCTGCGGATAGGGCGCCAAGGGGAGGGGAAGAGCAGCAAGAGCTTTCGGGGCTGGGCCCTTCCCTGCGGGAGCAGGAGCCCGACGTTCGCCCCCCCGGAAAAGAGGCTCGGCGGCGGCCGAGGGGCCCCGAGGTGTCCCGCCTCTGGCAAAGCCCGGAGCCTCAGCGCTGCTGGGCCTGCGGATAGGGCGCCAAGGGGAGGGGAAGAGCAGCAAGAGCTTTCGGGGCTGGGCCCTTCCCTGCGGGAGCAGGAGCCCGACGTTCGCCCCCCCGGAAAAGAGGCTCGGCGGCGGCCGAGGGGCCCCGAGGTGTCCCGCCTCTGGCAAAGCCCGGAGCCCCAGCGCTGCGGGGCCTGCGGATAGGGCGCCAAGGGGAGGGGAAGAGCAGCAAGAGCTTTCGGGGCTGGGCCCTTCCCTGCGGGAGCAGGAGCCCGACGTTCGCCCCCCCGGAAAAGAGGCTCGGCGGCGGCCGACGGGCCCCGAGGTGTCCCGCCTCTGGCAAAGCCCGGAGCCCCAGCGCTGCGGGGCCTGCGGATAGGGCGCCAAGGGGAGGGGAAGAGCAGCAAGAGCTTTCGGGGCTGGGCCCTTCCCTGCGGGAGCAGGAGCCCGACGTTCGCCCCCCCGGAAAAGAGGCTCGGCGGCGGCCGAGGGGCCCCGAGGTGTCCCGCCTCTGGCAAAGCCCGGAGCCCCAGCGCTGCGGGGCCTGCGGATAGGGCGCCAAGGGGAGGGGAAGAGCAGCAAGAGCTTTCGGGGCTGGGCCCTTCCCTGCGGGAGCAGGAGCCCGACGTTCGCCCCCCCGGAAAAGAGGCTCGGCGGCGGCCGAGTGGCCCCGAGGTGTCCCGCCTCTGGCAAAGCCCGGAGCCCCAGCGCTGCGGGGCCTGCGGATAGGGCGCCAAGGGGAGGGGAAGAGCAGCAAGAGCTTTCGGGGCTGGGCCCTTCCCTGCGGGAGCAGGAGCCCGACGTTCGCCCCCCCGGAAAAGAGGCTCGGCGGCGGCCGACGGGCCCCGAGGTGTCCCGCCTCTGGCAAAGCCCAGAGCCTCAGCGCTGCTGGGCCTGCGGATAGGGCGCCAAGGGGAGGGGAAGAGCAGCAAGAGCTTTCGGGGCTGGGCCCTTCCCTGCGGGAGCAGGAGCCCGACGTTCGCCCCCCCGGAAAAGAGGCTCGGCGGCGGCCGAGGGGCCCCGAGGTGTCCCGCCTCTGGCAAAGCCAGGAGCCCCAGCGCTGCGGGGCCTGCGGATAGGGCGCCAAGGGGAGGGGAAGAGCAGCAAGAGCTTTCGGGGCTGGGCCCTTCCCTGCGGGAGCAGGAGCCCGACGTTCGCCCCCCCGGAAAAGAGGCTCGGCGGCGGCCGACGGGCCCCGAGGTGTCCCGCCTCTGGCAAAGCCCGGAGCCCCAGCGCTGCGGGACCTGCGGATAGGGCGCCAAGGGGAGGGGAAGAGCAGCAAGAGCTTTCGGGGCTGGGCCCTTCCCTGCGGGAGCAGGAGCCCGACGTTCGCCCCGCCGGAAAAGAGGCTCGGCGGCGGCCGACGGGCCCCGAGGTGTCCCGCCTCTGGCAAAGCCCGGAGCCCCAGCGCTGCGGGGCCTGCGGATAGGGCGCCAAGGGGAGGGGAAGAGCAGCAAGAGCTTTCGGGGCTGGGCCCTTCCCTGCGGGAGCAGGAGCCCGACGTTCGCCCCCCCGGAAAAGAGGCTCGGCGGCAGCCGACGGGCCCCGAGGTGTCCCGCCTCTGGCAAAGCCCGGAGCCCCAGCGCTGCGGGGCCTGCGGATAGGGCGCCAAGGGGAGGGGAAGAGCAGCAAGAGCTTTCGGGGCTGGGCCCTTCCCTGCGGGAGCAGGAGCCCGACGTTCGCCCCCCCGGAAAAGAGGCTCGGCGGCGGCTGACGGGCCCCGAGGTGTACCGCCTCTGGCAAAGCCCGGAGCCCCAGCGCTGCGGGGCCTGCGGATAGGGCGCCAAGGGGAGGGGAAGAGCAGCAAGAGCTTTCGGGGCTGGGCCCTTCCCTTCGGGAGCAGGAGCCCGACGTTCGCCCCCCCGGAAAAGAGGCTCGGCGGCGGCCGACGGGCCCCGAGGTGTCCCGCCTCTGGCAAAGCCCGGAGCCCCAGCGCTGCGGGGCCTGCGGATAGGGCGCCAAGGGGAGGGGAAGAGCAGCAAGAGCTTTCGGGGATGGGCCCTTCCCTGCGGGAGCAGGAGCCCGACGTTCGCCCCCCCGGAAAAGAGGCTCGGCGGCGGCCGACGGGCCCCGAGGTGTCCCGCCTCTGGCAAAGCCCAGAGCCTCAGCGCTGCTGGGCCTGCGGATAGGGCGCCAAGGGGAGGGGAAGAGCAGCAAGAGCTTTCGGGGCTGGGCCCTTCCCTGCGGGAGCAGGAGCCCGACGTTCGCCCCCCCGGAAAAGAGGCTCGGCGGCGGCCGAGGGGCCCCGAGGTGTCCCGCCTCTGGCAAAGCCCGGAGCCCCAGCGCTGCGGGGCCTGCGGATAGGGCGCCAAGGGGAGGGGAAGAGCAGCAAGAGCTTTCGGGGCTGGGCCCTTCCCTGCGGGAGCAGGAGCCCGACGTTCGCCCCCCCGGAAAAGAGGCTCGGCGGCGGCCGACGGGCCCCGAGGTGTCCCGCCTCTGGCAAAGCCCGGAGCCCCAGCGCTGCGGGGCCTGCGGATAGGGCGCCAAGGGGAGGGGAAGAGCAGCAAGAGCTTTCGGGGCTGGGCCCTTCCCTGCGGGAGCAGGAGCCCGACGTTCGCCCCCCCGGAAAAGAGGCTCGGCGGCGGCCGAGGGGCCCCGAGGTGTCCCGCCTCTGGCAAAGCCCGGAGCCCCAGCGCTGCGGGGCCTGCGGATAGGGCTCCAAGGGGAGGGGAAGAGCAGCAAGAGCTTTCGGGGCTGGGCCCTTCCCTGCGGGAGCAGGAGCCCGACGTTCGCCCCCCCGGAAAAGAGGCTCGGCGGCGGCCGAGGGGCCCTGAGGTGTCCCGCCTCTGGCAAAGCCCGGAGCCCCAGCGCTGCGGGGCCTGCGGATAGGGCGCCAAGGGGAGGGGAAGAGCAGCAAGAGCTTTCGGGGCTGGGCCCTTCCCTGCGGGAGCAGGAGCCCGACGTTCGCCCCCCCGGAAAAGAGGCTCGGCGGCGGCCGACGGGCCCCGAGGTGTCCCGCCTCTGGCAAAGCCCGGAGCCCCAGCGCTGCGGGGTCTGCGGATAGGGCGCCAAGGGGAGGGGAAGAGCAGCAAGAGCTTTCGGGGCTGGGCCCTTCCCTGCGGGAGCAGGAGCCCGACGTTCGCCCCCCCGGAAAAGAGGCTCGGCGGCGGCCGACGGGCCCCGAGGTGTCCCGCCTCTGGCAAAGCCCGGAGCCCCAGCGCTGCGGGGCCTGCGGATAGGGCGCCAAGGGGAGGGGAAGAGCAGCAAGAGCTTTCGGGGCTGGGCCCTTCCCTGCGGGAGCAGGAGCCCGACGTTCGCCCCCCCGGAAAAGAGGCTCGGCGGCGGCCGACGGGCCCCGAGGTGTCCCGCCTCTGGCAAAGCCCGGAGCCCCAGCGCTGCGGGGCCTGCGGATAGGGCGCCAAGGGGAGGGGAAGAGCAGCAAGAGCTTTCGGGGCTGGGCCCTTCCCTGCAGGAGCAGTAGCCCGACGTTCGCCCCCCCGGAAAAGAGGCTCGGCGGCGGCTGAGGGGCCCCGAGGTGTCCCGCCTCTGGCAAAGCCCGGAGCCCCAGCGCTGCGGGGCCTGCGGATAGGGCGCCAAGGGGAGGGGAAGA
This sequence comes from Buteo buteo, assembly GCF_964188355.1. Lineage (NCBI taxonomy): Eukaryota > Metazoa > Chordata > Aves > Accipitriformes > Accipitridae > Buteo > Buteo buteo. The sequence continues at coordinate 77,878 of NW_027439377.1, forward strand.
GCAGCAAGAGCTTTCGGGGCTGGGCCCTTCCCTGCGGGAGCAGGAGCCCGACGTTCGCCCCCCCGGAAAAGAGGCTCGGCGGCGGCCGACGGGCCCCGAGGTGTCCCGCCTCTGGCAAAGCCCAGAGCCCCAGCGCTGCGGGGCCTGCGGATAGGGCGCCAAGGGGAGGGGAAGAGCAGCAAGAGCTTTCGGGGCTGGGCCCTTCCCTGCGGGAGCAGGAGCCCGACGTTCGCCCCCCCGGAAAAGAGGCTCGGCGGCGGCCGAGGGGCCCCGAGGTGTCCCGCCTCTGGCAAAGCCCGGAGCCCCAGCGCTGCGGGGCCTGCGGATAGGGCTCCAAGGGGAGGGGAAGAGCAGCAAGAGCTTTCGGGGCTGGGCCCTTCCCTGCGGGAGCAGGAGCCCGACGTTCGCCCCCCCGGAAAAGAGGCTCGGCGGCGGCCGAGGGGCCCCGAGGTGTCCCGCCTCTGGCAAAGCCCGGAGCCCCAGCGCTGCGGGGCCTGCGGATAGGGCGCCAAGGGGAGGGGAAGAGCAGCAAGAGCTTTCGGGGCTGGGCCCTTCCCTGCGGGAGCAGGAGCCCGACGTTCGCCCCCCCGGAAAAGAGGCTCGGCGGCGGCCGAGGGGCCCCGAGGTGTCCCGCCTCTGGCAAAGCCCGGAGCCCCAGCGCTGCGGGGCCTGCGGATAGGGCTCCAAGGGGAGGGGAAGAGCAGCAAGAGCTTTCGGGGCTGGGCCCTTCCCTGCGGGAGCAGGAGCCCGACGTTCGCCCCCCCGGAAAAGAGGCTCGGCGGCGGCCGACGGGCCCCGAGGTGTCCCGCCTCTGGCAAAGCCCGGAGCCCCAGCGCTGCGGGGTCTGCGGATAGGGCGCCAAGGGGAGGGGAAGAGCAGCAAGAGCTTTCGGGGCTGGGCCCTTCCCTGCGGGAGCAGGAGCCCGACGTTCGCCCCCCCGGAAAAGAGGCTCGGCGGCGGCCGAGGGGCCCCGAGGTGTCCCGCCTCTGGCAAAGCCCGGAGCCCCAGCGCTGCGGGGCCTGCGGATAGGGCGCCAAGGGGAGGGGAAGAGCAGCAAGAGCTTTCGGGGCTGGGCCCTTCCCTGCGGGAGCAGGAGCCCGACGTTCGCCCCCCCGGAAAAGAGGCTCGGCGGCGGCCGAGGGGCCCCGAGGTGTCCCGCCTCTGGCAAAGCCCGGAGCCCCAGCGCTGCGGGGCCTGCGGATAGGGCGCCAAGGGGAGGGGAAGAGCAGCAAGAGCTTTCGGGGCTGGGCCCTTCCCTGCGGGAGCAGGAGCCCGACGTTCGCCCCCCCGGAAAAGAGGCTCGGCGGCGGCCGACGGGCCCCGAGGTGTCCCGCCTCTGGCAAAGCCCGGAGCCCCAGCGCTGCGGGGCCTGCGGATAGGGCGCCAAGGGGAGGGGAAGAGCAGCAAGAGCTTTCGGGGCTGGGCCCTTCCCTGCAGGAGCAGTAGCCCGACGTTCGCCCCCCCGGAAAAGAGGCTCGGCGGCGGCTGAGGGGCCCCGAGGTGTCCCGCCTCTGGCAAAGCCCGGAGCCCCAGCGCTGCGGGGCCTGCGGATAGGGCGCCAAGGGGAGGGGAAGAGCAGCAAGAGCTTTCGGGGCTGGGCCCTTCCCTGCGGGAGCAGGAGCCCGACGTTCGCCCCCCCGGAAAAGAGGCTCGGCGGCGGCCGACGGGCCCCGAGGTGTCCCGCCTCTGGCAAAGCCCGGAGCCCCAGCGCTGCGGGGCCTGCGGATAGGGCGCCAAGGGGAGGGGAAGAGCAGCAAGAGCTTTCAGGGCTGGGCCCTTCCCTGCGGGAGCAGGAGCCCGACGTTCGCCCCCCCGGAAAAGAGGCTCGGCGGCGGCCGAGGGGCCCCGAGGTGTCCCGCCTCTGGCAAAGCCCGGAGCCCCAGCGCTGCGGGGCCTGCGGATAGGGCGCCAAGGGGAGGGGAAGAGCAGCAAGAGCTTTCGGGGCTGGGCCCTTCCCTGCGGGAGCAGGAGCCCGACGTTCGCCCCCCCGGAAAAGAGGCTCGGCGGCGGCCGACGGGCCCCGAGGTGTCCCGCCTCTGGCAAAGCCCGGAGCCCCAGCGCTGCGGGGCCTGCGGATAGGGCGCCAAGGGGAGGGGAAGAGCAGCAAGAGCTTTCAGGGCTGGGCCCTTCCCTGCGGGAGCAGGAGCCCGACGTTCGCCCCCCCGGAAAAGAGGCTCGGCGGCGGCCGAGGGGCCCCGAGGTGTCCCGCCTCTGGCAAAGCCCGGAGCCCCAGCGCTGCGGGGCCTGCGGATAGGGCGCCAAGGGGAGGGGAAGAGCAGCAAGAGCTTTCGGGGCTGGGCCCTTCCCTGCGGGAGCAGGAGCCCGACGTTCGCCCCCCCGGAAAAGAGGCTCGGCGGCGGCCGACGGGCCCCGAGGTGTCCCGCCTCTGGCAAAGCCCGGAGCCCCAGCGCTGCTGGGCCTGCGGATAGGGCGCCAAGCGGAGGGGAAGAGCAGCAAGAGCTTTCGGGGCTGGGCCCTTCCCTGCGGGAGCAGGAGCCCGACGTTCGCCCCCCCGGAAAAGAGGCTCGGCGGCAGCCGACGGGCCCCGAGGTGTCCCGCCTCTGGCAAAGCCCGGAGCCCCAGCGCTGCGGGGCCTGCGGATAGGGCGCCAAGGGGAGGGGAAGAGCAGCAAGAGCTTTCGGGGCTGGGCCCTTCCCTGCGGGAGCAGGAGCCCGACGTTCACCCCCCCGGAAAAGAGGCTCGGCGGCGGCCGAGGGGCCCCGAGGTGTCCCGCCTCTGGCAAAGCCCGGAGCCCCAGCGCTGCGGGGCCTGCGGATAGGGCGCCAAGGGGAGGGGAAGAGCAGCAAGAGCTTTCGGGGCTGGGCCCTTCCCTGCGGGAGCAGGAGCCCGACGTTCGCCCCCCCGGAAAAGAGGCTCGGCGGCGGCCGACGGGCCCCGAGGTGTCCCGCCTCTGGCAAAGCCCGGAGCCCCAGCGCTGCAGGGCCTGCGGATAGGGCGCCAAGGGGAGGGGAAGAGCAGCAAGAGCTTTCGGGGCTGGGCCCTTCCCTGCGGGAGCAGGAGCCCGACGTTCGCCCCCCCGGAAAAGAGGCTCGGCGGCGGCCGAGGGGCCCCGAGGTGTCCCGCCTCTGGCAAAGCCCGGAGCCCCAGCGCTGCGGGGCCTGCGGATAGGGCGCCAAGGGGAGGGGAAGAGCAGCAAGAGCTTTCGGGGCTGGGCCCTTCCCTTCGGGAGCAGGAGCCCGACGTTCGCCCCCCTGGAAAAGAGGCTCGGCGGCGGCCGACGGGCCCCGAGGTGTCCCGCCTCTGGCAAAGCCCGGAGCCCCAGCGCTGCGGGGCCTGCGGATAGGGCGCCAAGGGGAGGGGAAGAGCAGCAAGAGCTTTCGGGGCTGGGCCCTTCCCTGCGGGAGCAGGAGCCCGACGTTCGCCCCCCCGGAAAAGAGGCTCGGCGGCGGCCGAGGGGCCCCGAGGTGTCCCGCCTCTGGCAAAGCCCGGAGCCCCAGCGCTGCGGGGCCTGCGGATAGGGCGCCAAGGGGAGGGGAAGAGCAGCAAGAGCTTTCGGGGCTGGGCCCTTCCCTGCGGGAGCAGGAGCCCGACGTTCGCCCCCCCGGAAAAGAGGCTCGGCGGCGGCCGACGGGCCCCGAGGTGTCCCGCCTGTGGCAAAGCCCGGAGCCCCAGCGCAGCGGGGCCTGCGGATAGGGCGCCAAGGGGAGGGGAAGAGCAGCAAGAACTTTCGGGGCTGGGCCCTTCCCTGCGGGAGCAGGAGCCCGACGTTCGCCCCCCCGGAAAAGAGGCTCGGCGGCGGCCGAGGGGCCCCGAGGTGTCCCGCCTCTGGCAAAGCCCGGAGCCCCAGCGCTGCGGGGCCTGCGGATAGGGCGCCAAGGGGAGGGGAAGAGCAGCAAGAGCTTTCGGGGCTGGGCCCTTCCCTGCGGGAGCAGGAGCCCGACGTTCGCCCCCCCGGAAAAGAGGCTCGGCGGCGGCCGAGGGGCCCCGAGGTGTCCCGCCTCTGGCAAAGCCCGGAGCCCCAGCGCTGCGGGGCCTGCGGATAGGGCGCCAAGGGGAGGGGAAGAGCAGCAAGAGCTTTCGGGGCTGGGCCCTTCCCTGCGGGAGCAGGAGCCCGACGTTCGCCCCCCCGGAAAAGAGGCTCGGCGGCGGCCGAGGGGCCCCGAGGTGTCCCGCCTCTGGCAAAGCCCGGAGCCCCAGCGCTGCGGGGCCTGCGGATAGGGCGCCAAGGGGAGGGGAAGAGCAGCAAGAGCTTTCGGGGCTGGGCCCTTCCCTGCGGGAGCAGGAGCCCGACGTTCGCCCCCCCGGAAAAGAGGCTCGGCGGCGGCCGAGGGGCCCCGAGGTGTCCCGCCTCTGGCAAAGCCCGGAGCCCCAGCGCTGCGGGGCCTGCGGATAGGGCGCCAAGGGGAGGGGAAGAGCAGCAAGAGCTTTCGGGGCTGGGCCCTTCCCTGCGGGAGCAGGAGCCCGACGTTCGCCCCCCCGGAAAAGAGGCTCGGCGGCGGCCGACGGGTCCCGAGGTGTCCCGCCTCTGGCAAAGCCCGGAGCCCCAGCGCTGCGGGGCCTGCGGATAGGGCGCCAAGGGGAGGGGAAGAGCAGCAAGAGCTTTCGGGGCTGGGCCCTTCCCTGCGGGAGCAGGAGCCCGACGTTCGCCCCCCCGGAAAAGAGGCTCGGCGGCGGCCGAGGGGCCCCGAGGTGTCCCGCCTCTGGCAAAGCCCGGAGCCCCAGCGCTGCGGGGCCTGCGGATAGGGCGCCAAGGGGAGGGGAAGAGCAGCAAGAGCTTTCGGGGCTGGGCCCTTCCCTGCGGGAGCAGGAGCCCGACGTTCGCCCCCCCGGAAAAGAGGCTCGGCGGCGGCCGAGGGGCCCCGAGGTGTCCCGCCTCTGGCAAAGCCCGGAGCCCCAGCGCTGCGGGGCCTGCGGATAGGGCGCCAAGGGGAGGGGAAGAGCAGCAAGAGCTTTCGGGGCTGGGCCCTTCCCTGCGGGAGCAGGAGCCCGACGTTCGCCCCCCCGGAAAAGAGGCTCGGCGGCGGCCGAGGGGCCCCGAGGTGTCCCGCCTCTGGCAAAGCCCGGAGCCCCAGCGCTGCGGGCCTGCGGATAGGGCGCCAAGGGAGGGGAAGAGCAGCAAGAGCTTTCGGGGCTGGGCCCTTCCCTGCGGGAGCAGGAGCCCGACGTTCGCCCCCCCGGAAAAGAGGCTCGGCGGCGGCCGAGGGGCCCCGAGGTGTCCCGCCTCTGGCAAAGCCCGGAGCCCCAGCGCTGCGGGGCCTGCGGATAGGGCGCCAAGGGGAGGGGAAGAGCAGCAAGAGCTTTCGGGGCTGGGCCCTTCCCTGCGGGAGCAGGAGCCCGACGTTCGCCCCCCCGGAAAAGAGGCTCGGCGGCGGCCGACGGGCCCCGAGGTGTCCCGCCTCTGGCAAAGCCCGGAGCCCCAGCGCTGCTGGGCCTGCGGATAGGGCGCCAAGGGGAGGGGAAGAGCAGCAAGAGCTTTCGGGGCTGGGCCCTTCCCTGCGGGAGCAGGAGCCCGACGTTCGCCCCCCCGGAAAAGAGGCTCGGCGGCGGCCGACGGGCCCCGAGGTGTCCCGCCTCTGGCAAAGCCCGGAGCCCCAGCGCTGCGGGGCCTGCGGATAGGGCGCCAAGGGGAGGGGAAGAGCAGCAAGAGCTTTCGGGGCTGGGCCCTTCCCTGCGGGAGCAGGAGCCCGACGTTCGCCCCCCCGGAAAAGAGGCTCGGCGGCGGCCGAGGGGCCCCGAGTTGTCCCGCCTCTGGCAAAGCCCGGAGCCCCAGCGCTGCGGGGCCTGCGGATAGGGCGCCAAGGGGAGGGGAAGAGCAGCAAGAGCTTTCGGGGCTGGGCCCTTCCCTGCGGGAGCAGGAGCCCGACGTTCGCCCCCCCGGAAAAGAGGCTCGGCGGCGGCCGAGGGGCCCCGAGGTGTCCCGCCTCTGGCAAAGCCCGGAGCCCCAGCGCTGCGGGGCCTGCGGATAGGGCGCCAAGGGGAGGGGAAGAGCAGCAAGAGCTTTCGGGGCTGGGCCCTTCCCTGCGGGAGCAGGAGCCCGACGTTCGCCCCCCCGGAAAAGAGGCTCGGCGGCGGCCGACGGGCCCCGAGGTGTCCCGCCTCTGGCAAAGCCCAGAGCCCCAGCGCTGCGGGGCCTGCGGATAGGGCGCCAAGGGGAGGGGAAGAGCAGCAAGAGCTTTCGGGCTGGGCCCTTCCCTGCGGGAGCAGGAGCCCGACGTTCGCCCCCCCGGAAAAGAGGCTCGGCGGCGGCCGAGGGGCCCCGAGGTGTCCCGCCTCTGGCAAAGCCCGGAGCCCCAGCGCTGCGGGGCCTGCGGATAGGGCGCCAAGGGGAGGGGAAGAGCAGCAAGAGCTTTCGGGGCTGGGCCCTTCCCTGCGGGAGCAGGAGCCCGACGTTCGCCCCCCCGGAAAAGAGGCTCGGCGGCGGCCGAGGGGCCCCGAGGTGTCCCGCCTCTGGCAAAGCCCGGAGCCCCAGCGCTGCGGGGCCTGCGGATAGGGCGCCAAGGGGAGGGGAAGAGCAGCAAGAGCTTTCGGGGCTGGGCCCTTCCCTGCGGGAGCAGGAGCCCGACGTTCGCCCCCCCGGAAAAGAGGCTCGGCGGCGGCCGAGGGGCCCCGAGGTGTCCCGCCTCTGGCAAAGCCCGGAGCCCCAGCGCTGCGGGGCCTGCGGATAGGGCGCCAAGGGGAGGGGAAGAGCAGCAAGAGCTTTCGGGGCTGGGCCCTTCCCTGCGGGAGCAGGAGCCCGACGTTCGCCCCCCCGGAAAAGAGGCTCGGCGGCGGCCGACGGGCCCCGAGGTGTCCCGCCTCTGGCAAAGCCCGGAGCCCCAGCGCTGCGGGGCCTGCGGATAGGGCGCCAAGGGGAGGGGAAGAGCAGCAAGAGCTTTCGGGGCTGGGCCCTTCCCTGCGGGAGCAGGAGCCCGACGTTCGCCCCCCCGGAAAAGAGGCTCGGCGGCGGCCGACGGGCCTCGAGGTGTCCCGCCTCTGGCAAAGCCCGGAGCCCCAGCGCTGCGGGGCCTGCGGATAGGGCGCCAAGGGGAGGGGAAGAGCAGCAAGAGCTTTCGGGGCTGGGCCCTTCCCTGCGGGAGCAGGAGCCCGACGTTCGCCCCCCCGGAAAAGAGGCTCGGCGGCGGCCGAGGGGCCCCGAGGTGTCCCGCCTCTGGCAAAGCCCGGAGCCCCAGCGCTGCGGGGCCTGCGGATAGGGCGCCAAGGGGAGGGGAAGAGCAGCAAGAGCTTTCGGGGCTGGGCCCTTCCCTGCGGGAGCAGGAGCCCGACGTTCGCCCCCCCGGAAAAGAGGCTCGGCGGCGGCCGAGGGGCCCCGAGGTGTCCCGCCTCTGGCAAAGCCCGGAGCCCCAGCGCTGCGGGGCCTGCGGATAGGGCGCCAAGGGGAGGGGAAGAGCAGCAAGAGCTTTCGGGGCTGGGCCCTTCCCTGCGGGAGCAGGAGCCCGACGTTCGCCCCCCCGGAAAAGAGGCTCGGCGGCGGCCGAGGGGCCCCGAGGTGTCCCGCCTCTGGCAAAGCCCGGAGCCCCAGTGCTGCGGGGCCTGCGGATAGGGCGCCAAGGGGAGGGGAAGAGCAGCAAGAGCTTTCGGGGCTGGGCCCTTCCCTGCGGGAGCAGGAGCCCGACGTTCGCCCCCCCGGAAAAGAGGCTCGGCGGCGGCCGAGGGGCCCCGAGGTGTCCCGCCTCTGGCAAAGCCCGGAGCCCCAGCGCTGCGGGGCCTGCGGATAGGGCGCCAAGGGGAGGGGAAGAGCAGCAAGAGCTTTCGGGGCTGGGCCCTTCCCTGCGGGAGCAGGAGCCCGACGTTCGCCCCCCCGGAAAAGAGGCTCGGCGGCGGCCGAGGGGCCCCGAGGTGTCCCGCCTCTGGCAAAGCCCGGAGCCCCAGCGCTGCGGGGCCTGCGGATAGGGCGCCAAGGGGAGGGGAAGAGCAGCAAGAGCTTTCGGGGCTGGGCCCTTCCCTGCGGGAGCAGGAGCCCGACGTTCGCCCCCCCGGAAAAGAGGCTCGGCGGCGGCCGAGGGGCCCCGAGGTGTCCCGCCTCTGGCAAAGCCCGGAGCCCCAGCGCTGCGGGGCCTGCGGATAGGGCGCCAAGGGGAGGGGAAGAGCAGCAAGAGCTTTCGGGGCTGGGCCCTTCCCTGCGGGAGCAGGAGCCCGACGTTCGCCCCCCCGGAAAAAAGGCTCGGCGGCAGCCGACGGGCCCCGAGGTGTCCCGCCTCTGGCAAAGCCCGGAGCCCCAGCGCTGCGGGGCCTGCGGATAGGGCGCCAAGGGGAGGGGAAGAGCAGCAAGAGCTTTCGGGGCTGGGCCCTTCCCTGCGGGAGCAGGAGCCCGACGTTCGCCCCCCCGGAAAAGAGGCTCGGCGGCGGCCGAGGGGCCCCGAGGTGTCCCGCCTGTGGCAAAGCCCGGAGCCCCAGCGCTGCGGGGCCTGCGGATAGGGCGCCAAGGGGAGGGGAAGAGCAGCAAGAGCTTTCGGGGCTGGGCCCTTCCCTGCGGGAGCAGGAGCCCGACGTTCACCCCCCCGGAAAAGAGGCTCGGCGGCGGCCGAGGGGCCCCGAGGTGTCCCGCCTCTGGCAAAGCCCGGAGCCCCAGCGCTGCGGGGCCTGCGGATAGGGCGCCAAGGGGAGGGGAAGAGCAGCAAGAGCTTTCAGGGCTGGGCCCTTCCCTGCGGGAGCAGGAGCCCGACGTTCGCCCCCCCGGAAAAGAGGCTCGGCGGCGGCCGACGGGCCCCGAGGTGTCCCGCCTCTGGCAAAGCCCGGAGCCCCAGCGCTGCGGGGCCTGCGGATAGGGCACCAAGGGGAGGGGAAGAGCAGCAAGAGCTTTCAGGGCTGGGCCCTTCCCTGCGGGAGCAGGAGCCCGACGTTCGCCCCCCCGGAAAAGAGGCTCGGCGACGGCCGAGGGGCCCCGAGGTGTCCCGCCTCTGGCAAAGCCCGGAGCCCCAGCGCTGTGGGGCCTGCGGATAGGGCGCCAAGGGGAGGGGAAGAGCAGCAAGAGCTTTCGGGGCTGGGCCCTTCCCTGCGGGAGCAGGAGCCCGACGTTCGCCCCCCCGGAAAAAAGGCTCGGCGGCAGCCGACGGGCCCCGAGGTGTCCCGCCTCTGGCAAAGCCCGGAGCCCCAGCGCTGCGGGGCCTGCGGATAGGGCGCCAAGGGGAGGGGAAGAGCAGCAAGAGCTTTCGGGGCTGGGCCCTTCCCTGCGGGAGCAGGAGCCCGACGTTCGCCCCCCCGGAAAAGAGGCTCGGCGGCGGCCGAGGGGCCCCGAGGTGTCCCGCCTCTGGCAAAGCCCGGAGCCCCAGCGCTGCAGGGCCTGCGGATAGGGCGCCAAGGGGAGGGGAAGAGCAGCAAGAGCTTTCGGGGCTGGGCCATTCCCTGCGGGAGCAGGAGCCCGACGTTCGCCCCCCCGGAAAAGAGGCTCGGCGGCGGCCGAGGGGCCCCGAGGTGTCCCGCCTCTGGCAAAGCCCGGAGCCCCAGCGCTGCGGGGCCTGCGGATAGGGCGCCAAGGGGAGGGGAAGAGCAGCAAGAGCTTTCGGGGCTGGGCCCTTCCCTGCGGGAGCAGGAGCCCGACGTTCGCCCCCCCGGAAAAGAGGCTCGGCGGCGGCCGAGGGGCCCCGAGGTGTCCCGCCTCTGGCAAAGCCCAGAGCCCCAGCGCTGCGGGGCCTGCGGATAGGGCGCCAAGGGGAGGGGAAGAGCAGCAAGAGCTTTCGGGGCTGGGCCCTTCCCTGCGGGAGCAGGAGCCCGACGTTCGCCCCCCCGGAAAAGAGGCTCGGCGGCGGCCGAGGGGCCCCGAGGTGTCCCGCCTCTGGCAAAGCCCGGAGCCCCAGCGCTGCGGGGCCTGCGGATAGGGCGCCAAGGGGAGGGGAAGAGCAGCAAGAGCTTTCGGGGCTGGGCCCTTCCCTGCGGGAGCAGGAGCCCGACGTTCGCCCCCCCGGAAACGAGGCTCGGCGGCGGCCGAGGGGCCCCGAGGTGTCCCGCCTCTGGCAAAGCCCGGAGCCCCAGCGCTGCAGGGCCTGCGGATAGGGCGCCAAGGGGAGGGGAAGAGCAGCAAGAGCTTTCGGGGCTGGGCCATTCCCTGCGGGAGCAGGAGCCCGACGTTCGCCCCCCCGGAAAAGAGGCTCGGCGGCGGCCGAGGGGCCCCGAGGTGTCCCGCCTCTGGCAAAGCCCGGAGCCCCAGCGCTGCGGGGCCTGCGGATAGGGCGCCAAGGGGAGGGGAAGAGCAGCAAGAGCTTTCGGGGCTGGGCCCTTCCCTGCGGGAGCAGGAGCCCGACGTTCGCCCCCCCGGAAAAGAGGCTCGGCGGCGGCCGATGGGCCCCGAGGTGTCCCGCCTCTGGCAAAGCCCAGAGCCCCAGCGCTGCGGGGCCTGCGGATAGGGCGCCAAGGGGAGGGGAAGAGCAGCAAGAGCTTTCGGGGCTGGGCCCTTCCCTGCGGGAGCAGGAGCCCGACGTTCGCCCCCCCGGAAAAGAGGCTCGGCGGCGGCCGAGGGGCCCCGAGGTGTCCCGCCTCTGGCAAAGCCCGGAGCCCCAGCGCTGCGGGGCCTGCGGATAGGGCGCCAAGGGGAGGGGAAGAGCAGCAAGAGCTTTCGGGGCTGGGCCCTTCCCTGCGGGAGCAGGAGCCCGACGTTCGCCCCCCCGGAAAAGAGGCTCGGCGGCGGCCGAGGGGCCCCGAGGTGTCCCGCCTCTGGCAAAGCCCGGAGCCCCAGCGCTGCGGGGCCTGCGGATAGGGCGCCAAGGGGAGGGGAAGAGCAGCAAGAGCTTTCGGGGCTGGGCCCTTCCCTGCGGGAGCAGGAGCCCGACGTTCGCCCCCCCGGAAAAGAGGCTCGGCGGCGGCCGAGGGGCCCCGAGGTGTCCCGCCTCTGGCAAAGCCCGGAGCCCCAGCGCTGCGGGGCCTGCGGATAGGGCGCCAAGGGGAGGGGAAGAGCAGCAAGAGCTTTCGGGGCTGGGCCCTTCCCTGCGGGAGCAGGAGCCCGACGTTCGCCCCCCCGGAAAAGAGGCTCGGCGGCGGCCGACGGGTCCCGAGGTGTCCCGCCTCTGGCAAAGCCCGGAGCCCCAGCGCTGCAGGGCCTGCGGATAGGGCGCCAAGGGGAGGGGAAGAGCAGCAAGAGCTTTCGGGGCTGGGCCCTTCCCTGCGGGAGCAGGAGCCCGACGTTCGCCCCCCCGGAAAAGAGGCTCGGCGGCGGCCGAGGGGCCCCGAGGTGTCCCGCCTCTGGCAAAGCCCGGAGCCCCAGCGCTGCGGGGCCTGCGGATAGGGCGCCAAGGGGAGGGGAAGAGCAGCAAGAGCTTTCGGGGCTGGGCCCTTCCCTGCGGGAGCAGGAGCCCGACGTTCGCCCCCCCGGAAAAGAGGCTCGGCGGCGGCCGACGGGTCCCGAGGTGTCCCGCCTCTGGCAAAGCCCGGAGCCCCAGCGCTGCGGGGCCTGCGGATAGGGCGCCAAGGGGAGGGGAAGAGCAGCAAGAGCTTTCGGGGCTGGGCCCTTCCCTGCGGGAGCAGGAGCCCGACGTTCGCCCCGCCGGAAAAGAGGCTCGGCGGCGGCCGAGGGGCCCCGAGGTGTCCCGCCTCTGGCAAAGCCCGGAGCCCCAGCGCTGCGGGGCCTGCGGATAGGGCGCCAAGGGGAGGGGAAGAGCAGCAAGAGCTTTCGGGGCTGGGCCCTTCCCTGCGGGAGCAGGAGCCCGACGTTCGCCCCCCCGGAAAAGAGGCTCGGCGGCGGCCGAGGGGCCCCGAGGTGTCCCGCCTCTGGCAAAGCCCGGAGCCCCAGCGCTGCGGGGCCTGCGGATAGGGCGCCAAGGGGAGGGGAAGAGCAGCAAGAGCTTTCGGGGCTGGGCCCTTCCCTGCGGGAGCAGGAGCCCGACGTTCGCCCCCCCGGAAAAGAGGCTCGGCGGCGGCCGAGGGGCCCCGAGGTGTCCCGCCTCTGGCAAAGCCCGGAGCCCCAGCGCTGCGGGGCCTGCGGATAGGGCGCCAAGGGGAGGGGAAGAGCAGCAAGAGCTTTCGGGGCTGGGCCCTTCCCTGCGGGAGCAGGAGCCCGACGTTCGCCCCCCCGGAAAAGAGGCTCGGCGGCGGCCGACGGGCCCCGAGGTGTCCCGCCTCTGGCAAAGCCCGGAGCCCCAGCGCTGCGGGGCCTGCGGATAGGGCGCCAAGGGGAGGGGAAGAGCAGCAAGAGCTTTCGGGGCTGGGCCCTTCCCTGCGGGAGCAGGAGCCCGACGTTCGCCCCCCCGGAAAAGAGGCTCGGCGGCGGCCGACGGGCCCCGAGGTGTCCCGCCTCTGGCAAAGCCCGGAGCCCCAGCGCTGCGGGGCCTGCGGATAGGGCGCCAAGGGGAGGGGAAGAGCAGCAAGAGCTTTCGGGGCTGGGCCCTTCCCTTCGGGAGCAGGAGCCCGACGTTCGCCCCCCCGGAAAAGAGGCTCGGCGGCGGCCGACGGGCCCCGAGGTGTCCCGCCTCTGGCAAAGCCCGGAGCCCCAGCGCTGCTGGGCCTGCGGATAGGGCGACAAGGGGAGGGGAAGAGCAGCAAGAGCTTTCGGGGCTGGGCCCTTCCCTGCGGGAGCAGGAGCCCGACGTTCGCCCCCCCGGAAAAGAGGCTCGGCGGCGGCCGACGGGCCCCGAGGTGTCCCGCCTCTGGCAAAGCCCGGAGCCCCAGCGCTGCGGGGCCTGCGGATAGGGCGCCAAGGGGAGGGGAAGAGCAGCAAGAGCTTTCGGGGCTGGGCCCTTCCCTGCGGGAGCAGGAGCCCGACGTTCGCCCCGCCGGAAAAGAGGCTCGGCGGCGGCCGAGGGGCCCCGAGGTGTCCCGCCTCTGGCAAAGCCCGGAGCCCCAGCGCTGCGGGGCCTGCGGATAGGGCGCCAAGGGGAGGGGAAGAGCAGCAAGAGCTTTCGGGGCTGGGCCCTTCCCTGCGGGAGCAGGAGCCCGACGTTCGCCCCCCGGAAAAGAGGCTCGGCGGCGGCCGAGGGGCCCCGAGGTGTCCCGCCTCTGGCAAAGCCCGGAGCCCCAGCGCTGCGGGGCCTGCGGATAGGGCGCCAAGGGGAGGGGAAGAGCAGCAAGAGCTTTCGGGGCTGGGCCCTTCCCTGCGGGAGCAGGAGCCCGACGTTCGCCCCCCCGGAAAAGAGGCTCGGCGGCGGCCGACGGGCCCCGAGGTGTCCCGCCTCTGGCAAAGCCCGGAGCCCCAGCGCTGCGGGGCCTGCGGATAGGGCGCCAAGGGGAGGGGAAGAGCAGCAAGAGCTTTCGGGGCTGGGCCCTTCCCTGCGGGAGCAGGAGCCCGACGTTCGCCCCCCCGGAAAAGAGGCTCGGCGGCGGCCGAGGGGCCCCGAGGTGTCCCGCCTCTGGCAAAGCCCGGAGCCCCAGCGCTGCGGGGCCTGCGGATAGGGCGCCAAGGGGAGGGGAAGAGCAGCAAGAGCTTTCGGGGCTGGGCCCTTCCCTGCGGGAGCAGGAGCCCGACGTTCGCCCCCCCGGAAAAGAGGCTCGGCGGCGGCCGAGGGGCCCCGAGGTGTCCCGCCTCTGGCAAAGCCCGGAGCCCCAGCGCTGCGGGGCCTGCGGATAGGGCGCCAAGGGGAGGGGAAGAGCAGCAAGAGCTTTCGGGGCTGGGCCCTTCCCTGCGGGAGCAGGAGCCCGACGTTCGCCCCCCCGGAAAAGAGGCTCGGCGGCGGCCGACGGGTCCCGAGGTGTCCCGCCTCTGGCAAAGCCCGGAGCCCCAGCGCTGCAGGGCCTGCGGATAGGGCGCCAAGGGGAGGGGAAGAGCAGCAAGAGCTTTCGGGGCTGGGCCCTTCCCTGCGGGAGCAGGAGCCCGACGTTCGCCCCCCCGGAAAAGAGGCTCGGCGGCGGCCAAGGGGCCCCGAGGTGTCCCGCCTCTGGCAAAGCCCGGAGCCCCAGCGCTGCGGGGCCTGCGGATAGGGCGCCAAGGGGAGGGGAAGAGCAGCAAGAGCTTTCGGGGCTGGGCCCTTCCCTTCGGGAGCAGGAGCCCGACGTTCGCCCCCCCGGAAAAGAGGCTCGGCGGCGGCCGAGGGGCCCCGAGGTGTCCCGCCTCTGGCAAAGCCCGGAGCCCCAGCGCTGCTGGGCCTGCGGATAGGGCGCCAAGGGGAGGGGAAGAGCAGCAAGAGCTTTCGGGGCTGGGCCCTTCCCTGCGGGAGCAGGAGCCCGACGTTCGCCCCCCCGGAAAAGAGGCTCGGCGGCGGCCGACGGGCCCCGAGGTGTCCCGCCTCTGGCAAAGCCCGGAGCCCCAGCGCTGCGGGGCCTGCGGATAGGGCGCCAAGGGGAGGGGAAGAGCAGCAAGAGCTTTCGGGGCTGGGCCCTTCCCTGCGGGAGCAGGAGCCCGACGTTCGCCCCGCCGGAAAAGAGGCTCGGCGGCGGCCGAGGGGCCCCGAGGTGTCCCGCCTCTGGCAAAGCCCGGAGCCCCAGCGCTGCGGGGCCTGCGGATAGGGCGCCAAGGGGAGGGGAAGAGCAGCAAGAGCTTTCGGGGCTGGGCCCTTCCCTGCGGGAGCAGGAGCCCGACGTTCGCCCCCCGGAAAAGAGGCTCGGCGGCGGCCGAGGGGCCCCGAGGTGTCCCGCCTCTGGCAAAGCCCGGAGCCCCAGCGCTGCGGGGCCTGCGGATAGGGCGCCAAGGGGAGGGGAAGAGCAGCAAGAGCTTTCGGGGCTGGGCCCTTCCCTGCGGGAGCAGGAGCCCGACGTTCGCCCCCCCGGAAAAGAGGCTCGGCGGCGGCCGAGGGGCCCCGAGGTGTCCCGCCTCTGGCAAAGCCCGGAGCCCCAGCGCTGCGGGGCCTGCGGATAGGGCGCCAAGGGGAGGGGAAGAGCAGCAAGAGCTTTCGGGGCTGGGCCCTTCCCTGCGGGAGCAGGAGCCCGACGTTCGCCCCCCCGGAAAAGAGGCTCGGCGGCGGCCGAGGGGCCCCGAGGTGTCCCGCCTCTGGCAAAGCCCGGAGCCCCAGCGCTGCGGGGCCTGCGGATAGGGCGCCAAGGGGAGGGGAAGAGCAGCAAGAGCTTTCGGGGCTGGGCCCTTCCCTGCGGGAGCAGGAGCCCGACGTTCGCCCCCCCGGAAAAGAGGCTCGGCGGCGGCCGAGGGGCCCCGAGGTGTCCCGCCTCTGGCAAAGCCTGGAGCCCCAGCGCTGCGGGGCCTGCGGATAGGGCGCCAAGGGGAGGGGAAGAGCAGCAAGAGCTTTCGGGGCTGGGCCCTTCCCTGCGGGAGCAGGAG
This sequence comes from Buteo buteo, assembly GCF_964188355.1. NCBI lineage: Eukaryota > Metazoa > Chordata > Aves > Accipitriformes > Accipitridae > Buteo > Buteo buteo. The sequence continues at coordinate 92,969 of NW_027439377.1, forward strand.
CCCGACGTTCGCCCCCCCGGAAAAGAGGCTCGGCAGCGGCCGAGGGGCCCCGAGGTGTCCCGCCTCTGGCAAAGCCCGGAGCCCCAGCGCTGCAGGACCTGCGGATAGGGCGCCAAGGGGAGGGGAAGAGCAGCAAGAGCTTTCGGGGCTGGGCCCTTCCCTGCGGGAGCAGGAGCCCGACGTTCGCCCCCCCGGAAAAGAGGCTCGGCGGCGGCCGACGGGCCCCGAGGTGTCCCGCCTCTGGCAAAGCCCGGAGCCCCAGCGCTGCGGGGCCTGCGGATAGGGCGCCAAGGGGAGGGGAAGAGCAGCAAGAGCTTTCGGGGCTGGGCCCTTCCCTGCGGGAGCAGGAGCCCAACGTTCGCCCCCCCGGAAAAGAGGCTCGGCGGCGGCCGAGGGGCCCCGAGGTGTCCCGCCTCTGGCAAAGCCCGGAGCCCCAGCGCTGCGGGGCCTGCGGATAGGGCGCCAAGGGGAGGGGAAGAGCAGCAAGAGCTTTCGGGGCTGGGCCCTTCCCTGCGGGAGCAGGAGCCCGACGTTCGCCCCCCCGGAAAAGAGGCTCGGCGGCGGCCGACGGGCCCCGAGGTGTCCCGCCTCTGGCAAAGCCCGGAGCCCCAGCGCTGCGGGGCCTGCGGATAGGGCGCCAAGGGGAGGGGAAGAGCAGCAAGAGCTTTCGGGGCTGGGCCCTTCCCTGCGGGAGCAGGAGCCCGACGTTCGCCCCCCCGGAAAAGAGGCTCGGCGGCGGCCGACGGGCCCCGAGGTGTCCCGCCTCTGGCAAAGCCCGGAGCCCCAGCGCTGCGGGGCCTGCGGATAGGGCGCCAAGGGGAGGGGAAGAGCAGCAAGAGCTTTCGGGGCTGGGCCCTTCCCTGCGGGAGCAGGAGCCCGACGTTCGCCCCCCCGGAAAAGAGGCTCGGCGGCAGCCGACGGGCCCCGAGGTGTCCCGCCTCTGGCAAAGCCCGGAGCCCCAGCGCTGTGGGGCCTGCGGATAGGGCGCCAAGGGGAGGGGAAGAGCAGCAAGAGCTTTCGGGGCTGGGCCCTTCCCTGCGGGAGCAGGAGCCCGACGTTCGCCCCCCCGGAAAAGAGGCTCGGCGGCGGCCGAGGGGCCCCGAGGTGTCCCGCCTCTGGCAAAGCCCGGAGCCCCAGCGCTGCGGGGCCTGCGGATAGGGCGCCAAGGGGAGGGGAAGAGCAGCAAGAGCTTTCGGGGCTGGGCCCTTCCCTGCGGGAGCAGGAGCCCGACGTTCGCCCCCCCGGAAAAGAGGCTCGGCGGCGGCCGAGGGGCCCCGAGGTGTCCCGCCTCTGGCAAAGCCCGGAGCCCCAGCGCTGTGGGGCCTGCGGATAGGGCGCCAAGGGGAGGGGAAGAGCAGCAAGAGCTTTCGGGGCTGGGCCCTTCCCTGCGGGAGCAGGAGCCCGACGTTCGCCCCCCCGGAAAAAAGGCTCGGCGGCAGCCGAGGGGCCCCGAGGTGTCCCGCCTCTGGCAAAGCCCGGAGCCCCAGCGCTGCGGGGCCTGCGGATAGGGCGCCAAGGGGAGGGGAAGAGCAGCAAGAGCTTTCGGGGCTGGGCCCTTCCCTGCGGGAGCAGGAGCCCGACGTTCGCCCCCCCGGAAAAGAGGCTCGGCGGCGGCCGAGGGGCCCCGAGGTGTCCCGCCTCTGGCAAAGCCCGGAGCCCCAGCGCTGCGGGGCCTGCGGATAGGGCGCCAAGGGGAGGGGAAGAGCAGCAAGAGCTTTCGGGGCTGGGCCCTTCCCTGCGGGAGCAGGAGCCCGACGTTCGCCCCCCCGGAAAAGAGGCTCGGCGGCGGCCGACGGGCCCCGAGGTGTCCCGCCTCTGGCAAAGCCCGGAGCCCCAGCGCTGTGGGGCCTGCGGATAGGGCGCCAAGGGGAGGGGAAGAGCAGCAAGAGCTTTCGGGGCTGGGCCCTTCCCTGCGGGAGCAGGAGCCCGACGTTCGCCCCCCCGGAAAAGAGGCTCGGCGGCGGCCGACGGGCCCCGAGGTGTCCCGCCTCTGGCAAAGCCCGGAGCCCCAGCGCTGCGGGGCCTGCGGATAGGGCGCCAAGGGGAGGGGAAGAGCAGCAAGAGCTTTCGGGGCTGGGCCCTTCCCTGCGGGAGCAGGAGCCCGACGTTCGCCCCCCCGGAAAAGAGGCTCGGCGGCGGCCGACGGGCCTCGAGGTGTCCCGCCTCTGGCAAAGCCCGGAGCCCCAGCGCTGCGGGGCCTGCGGATAGGGCGCCAAGGGGAGGGGAAGAGCAGCAAGAGCTTTCGGGGCTGGGCCCTTCCCTGCGGGAGCAGGAGCCCGACGTTCGCCCCCCCGGAAAAGAGGCTCGGCGGCGGCCGAGGGGCCCCGAGGTGTCCCGCCTCTGGCAAAGCCCGGAGCCCCAGCGCTGCGGGGCCTGCGGATAGGGCGCCAAGGGGAGGGGAAGAGCAGCAAGAGCTTTCGGGGCTGGGCCCTTCCCTGCGGGAGCAGGAGCCCGACGTTCGCCCCCCCGGAAAAGAGGCTCGGCGGCGGCCGAGGGGCCCCGAGGTGTCCCGCCTCTGGCAAAGCCCGGAGCCCCAGCGCTGTGGGGCCTGCGGATAGGGCGCCAAGGGGAGGGGAAGAGCAGCAAGAGCTTTCGGGGCTGGGCCCTTCCCTGCGGGAGCAGGAGCCCGACGTTCGCCCCCCCGGAAAAGAGGCTCGGCGGCGGCCGAGGGGCCCCGAGGTGTCCCGCCTCTGGCAAAGCCCGGAGCCCCAGCGCTGCGGGGCCTGCGGATAGGGCGCCAAGGGGAGGGGAAGAGCAGCAAGAGCTTTCGGGGCTGGGCCCTTCCCTGCGGGAGCAGGAGCCCGACGTTCGCCCCCCCGGAAAAGAGGCTCGGCGGCGGCCGACGGGGCCCCGAGGTGTCCCGCCTCTGGCAAAGCCCGGAGCCCCAGCGCTGTGGGGCCTGCGGATAGGGCGCCAAGGGGAGGGGAAGAGCAGCAAGAGCTTTCGGGGCTGGGCCCTTCCCTGCGGGAGCAGGAGCCCGACGTTCGCCCCCCCGGAAAAGAGGCTCGGCGGCGGCCGACGGGCCCCGAGGTGTCCCGCCTCTGGCAAAGCCCGGAGCCCCAGCGCTGCGGGGCCTGCGGATAGGGCGCCAAGGGGAGGGGAAGAGCAGCAAGAGCTTTCGGGGCTGGGCCCTTCCCTGCGGGAGCAGGAGCCCGACGTTCGCCCCCCCGGAAAAGAGGCTCGGCGGCGGCCGAGGGGCCCCGAGGTGTCCCGCCTCTGGCAAAGCCCGGAGCCCCAGCGCTGCGGGGCCTGCGGATAGGGCGCCAAGGGGAGGGGAAGAGCAGCAAGAGCTTTCGGGGCTGGGCCCTTCCCTGCGGGAGCAGGAGCCCGACGTTCGCCCCCCCGGAAAAGAGGCTCGGCGGCGGCCGACGGGCCCCGAGGTGTCCCGCCTCTGGCAAAGCCCGGAGCCCCAGCGCTGCAGGGCCTGCGGATAGGGCGCCAAGGGGAGGGGAAGAGCAGCAAGAGCTTTCGGGGCTGGGCCCTTCCCTGCGGGAGCAGGAGCCCGACGTTCGCCCCCCCGGAAAAGAGGCTCGGCGGCGGCCGAGGGGCCCCGAGGTGTCCCGCCTCTGGCAAAGCCCAGAGCCCCAGCGCTGCGGGGCCTGCGGATAGGGCGCCAAGGGGAGGGGAAGAGCAGCAAGAGCTTTCGGGGCTGGGCCCTTCCCTGCGGGAGCAGGAGTCCGACGTTCGCCCCCCCGGAAAAGAGGCTCGGCGGCGGCCGACGGGCCCCGAGGTGTCCCGCCTCTGGCAAAGCCCGGAGCCCCAGCGCTGTGGGGCCTGCGGATAGGGCGCCAAGGGGAGGGGAAGAGCAGCAAGAGCTTTCGGGGCTGGGCCCTTCCCTGCGGGAGCAGGAGCCCGACGTTCGCCCCCCCGGAAAAGAGGCTCGGCGGCAGCCGACGGGCCCCGAGGTGTCCCGCCTCTGGCAAAGCCCGGAGCCCCAGCGCTGCGGGGCCTGCGGATAGGGCGCCAAGGGGAGGGGAAGAGCAGCAAGAGCTTTCGGGGCTGGGCCCTTCCCTGCGGGAGCAGGAGCCCGACGTTCGCCCCCCCGGAAAAGAGGCTCGGCGGCGGCCGAGGGGCCCCGAGGTGTCCCGCCTGTGGCAAAGCCCGGAGCCCCCGCGCTGCGGGGCCTGCGGATAGGGCGCCAAGGGGAGGGGAAGAGCAGCAAGAGCTTTCGGGGCTGGGCCCTTCCCTGCGGGAGCAGGAGCCCGACGTTCGCCCCCCCGGAAAAGAGGCTCGGCGGCGGCCGAGGGGCCCCGAGGTGTCCCGCCTCTGGCAAAGCCCGGAGCCCCAGCGCTGCGGGGCCTGCGGATAGGGCGCCAAGGGGAGGGGAAGAGCAGCAAGAGCTTTCGGGGCTGGGCCCTTCCCTGCGGGAGCAGGAGCCCGACGTTCGCCCCCCCGGAAAAGAGGCTCGGCGGCGGCCGACGGGCCCCGAGGTGTCCCGCCTCTGGCAAAGCCCGGAGCCCCAGCGCTGCGGGGCCTGCGGATAGGGCACCAAGGGGAGGGGAAGAGCAGCAAGAGCTTTCAGGGCTGGGCCCTTCCCTGCGGGAGCAGGAGCCCGACGTTCGCCCCCCCGGAAAAGAGGCTCGGCGGCGGCCAAGGGGCCCCGAGGTGTCCCGCCTCTGGCAAAGCCCGGAGCCCCAGCGCTGCGGGGCCTGCGGATAGGGCGCCAAGGGGAGGGGAAGAGCAGCAAGAGCTTTCGGGGCTGGGCCCTTCCCTTCGGGAGCAGGAGCCCGACGTTCGCCCCCCCGGAAAAGAGGCTCGGCGGCGGCCGACGGGCCCCGAGGTGTCCCGCCTCTGGCAAAGCCCGGAGCCCCAGCGCTGCGGGGCCTGCGGATAGGGCGCCAAGGGGAGGGGAAGAGCAGCAAGAGCTTTCGGGGCTGGGCCCTTCCCTGCGGGAGCAGGAGCCCGACGTTCGCCCCCCCGGAAAAGAGGCTCGGCGGCGGCCGAGGGGCCCCGAGGTGTCCCGCCTCTGGCAAAGCCCGGAGCCCCAGCGCTGCGGGGCCTGCGGATAGGGCGCCAAGGGGAGGGGAAGAGCAGCAAGAGCTTTCGGGGCTGGGCCCTTCCCTGCGGGAGCAGGAGCCCGACGTTCGCCCCCCCGGAAAAGAGGCTCGGCGGCGGCCGAGGGGCCCCGAGGTGTCCCGCCTCTGGCAAAGCCTGGAGCCCCAGCGCTGCGGGGCCTGCGGATAGGGCGCCAAGGGGAGGGGAAGAGCAGCAAGAGCTTTCGGGGCTGGGCCCTTCCCTGCGGGAGCAGGAGCCCGACGTTCGCCCCCCCGGAAAAGAGGCTCGGCGGCGGCCGACGGGCCCCGAGGTGTCCCGCCTCTGGCAAAGCCCGGAGCCCCAGCGCTGCAGGACCTGCGGATAGGGTGCCAAGGGGAGGGGAAGAGCAGCAAGAGCTTTCGGGGCTGGGCCCTTCCCTGCGGGAGCAGGAGCCCGACGTTCGCCCCCCCGGAAAAGAGGCTCGGCGGCGGCCGAGGGGCCCCGAGGTGTCCCGCCTCTGGCAAAGCCCGGAGCCCCAGCGCTGCGGGGCCTGCGGATAGGGCGCCAAGGGGAGGGGAAGAGCAGCAAGAGCTTTCGGGGCTGGGCCCTTCCCTGCGGGAGCAGGAGCCCGACGTTCGCCCCCCCGGAAAAGAGGCTCGGCGGCGGCCGAGGGGCCCCGAGGTGTCCCGCCTCTGGCAAAGCCCGGAGCCCCAGCGCTGCGGGGCCTGCGGATAGGGCGCCAAGGGGAGGGGAAGAGCAGCAAGAGCTTTCGGGGCTGGGCCCTTCCCTGCGGGAGCAGGAGCCCGACGTTCGCCCCCCCGGAAAAGAGGCTCGGCGGCGGCCGAGGGGCCCCGAGGTGTCCCGCCTCTGGCAAAGCCCGGAGCCCCAGCGCTGCGGGGCCTGCGGATAGGGCGCCAAGGGGAGGGGAAGAGCAGCAAGAGCTTTCGGGGCTGGGCCCTTCCCTGCGGGAGCAGGAGCCCGACGTTCGCCCCCCCGGAAAAGAGGCTCGGCGGCGGCCGAGGGGCCCCGAGGTGTCCCGCCTCTGGCAAAGCCCGGAGCCCCAGTGCTGCGGGGCCTGCGGATAGGGTGCCAAGGGGAGGGGAAGAGCAGCAAGAGCTTTCGGGGCTGGGCCCTTCCCTGCGGGAGCAGGAGCCCGACGTTCGCCCCCCCGGAAAAGAGGCTCGGCGGCGGCCGAGGGGCCCCGAGGTGTCCCGCCTCTGGCAAAGCCCGGAGCCCCAGCGCTGCGGGGCCTGCGGATAGGGCGCCAAGGGGAGGGGAAGAGCAGCAAGAGCTTTCGGGGCTGGGCCCTTCCCTGCGGGAGCAGGAGCCCGACGTTCGCCCCCCCGGAAAAGAGGCTCGGCGGCGGCCGACGGGCCCCGAGGTGTCCCGCCTCTGGCAAAGCCCGGAGCCCCAGCGCTGCGGGGCCTGCGGATAGGGCGCCAAGGGGAGGGGAAGAGCAGCAAGAGCTTTCGGGGCTGGGCCCTTCCCTGCGGGAGCAGGAGCCCGACGTTCGCCCCCCCGGAAAAGAGGCTCGGCGGCGGCCGAGGGGCCCCGAGGTGTCCCGCCTCTGGCAAAGCCCGGAGCCCCAGCGCTGCGGGGCCTGCGGATAGGGCGCCAAGGGGAGGGGAAGAGCAGCAAGAGCTTTCGGGGCTGGGCCCTTCCCTGCGGGAGCAGGAGCCCGACGTTCGCCCCCCCGGAAAAGAGGCTCGGCGGCGGCCGAGGGGCCCCGAGGTGTCCCGCCTCTGGCAAAGCCCGGAGCCCCAGCGCTGCGGGGCCTGCGGATAGGGCGCCAAGGGGAGGGGAAGAGCAGCAAGAGCTTTCGGGGCTGGGCCCTTCCCTGCGGGAGCAGGAGCCCGACGTTCGCCCCCCCGGAAAAGAGGCTCGGCAGCGGCCGAGGGGCCCCGAGGTGTCCCGCCTCTGGCAAAGCCCGGAGCCCCAGCGCTGCAGGACCTGCGGATAGGGCACCAAGGGGAGGGGAAGAGCAGCAAGAGCTTTCGGGGCTGGGCCCTTCCCTGCGGGAGCAGGAGCCCGACGTTCGCCCCCCCGGAAAAGAGGCTCGGCGGCGGCCGACGGGCCCCGAGGTGTCCCGCCTCTGGCAAAGCCCGGAGCCCCAGCGCTGCGGGGCCTGCGGATAGGGCGCCAAGGGGAGGGGAAGAGCAGCAAGAGCTTTCGGGGCTGGGCCCTTCCCTGCGGGAGCAGGAGCCCGACGTTCGCCCCCCCGGAAAAGAGCCTCGGCGGCGGCCGAGGGGCCCCGAGGTGTCCCGCCTCTGGCAAAGCCCGGAGCCCCAGCGCTGCGGGGCCTGCGGATAGGGCGCCAAGGGGAGGGGAAGAGCAGCAAGAGCTTTCGGGGCTGGGCCCTTCCCTGCGGGAGCAGGAGCCCGACGTTCGCCCCCCCGGAAAAGAGGCTCGGCGGCGGCCGAGGGGCCCCGAGGTGTCCCGCCTCTGGCAAAGCCCGGAGCCCCAGCGCTGCGGGGCCTGCGGATAGGGCGCCAAGGGGAGGGGAAGAGCAGCAAGAGCTTTCGGGGCTGGGCCCTTCCTGCGGGAGCAGGAGCCCGACGTTCGCCCCCCCGGAAAAGAGGCTCGGCGGCGGCCGACGGGCCCCGAGGTGTCCCGCCTCTGGCAAAGCCCGGAGCCCCAGCGCTGCGGGGCCTGCGGATAGGGCGCCAAGGGGAGGGGAAGAGCAGCAAGAGCTTTCGGGGCTGGGCCCTTCCCTGCGGGAGCAGGAGCCCGACGTTCGCCCCCCCGGAAAAGAGGCTCGGCGGCAGCCGACGGGCCCCGAGGTGTCCCGCCTCTGGCAAAGCCCGGAGCCCCAGCGCTGCGGGGCCTGCGGATAGGGCGCCAAGGGGAGGGGAAGAGCAGCAAGAGCTTTCGGGGCTGGGCCCTTCCCTGCGGGAGCAGGAGCCCGACGTTCGCCCCCCCGGAAAAGAGGCTCGGCGGCGGCCGAGGGGCCCCGAGGTGTCCCGCCTCTGGCAAAGCCCGGAGCCCCAGCGCTGCGGGGCCTGCGGATAGGGCGCCAAGGGGAGGGGAAGAGCAGCAAGAGCTTTCGGGGCTGGGCCCTTCCCTGCGGGAGCAGGAGCCCGACGTTCGCCCCCCCGGAAAAGAGGCTCGGCGGCGGCCGACGGGCCCCGAGGTGTCCCGCCTCTGGCAAAGCCCGGAGCCCCAGCGCTGCGGGGCCTGCGGATAGGGCGCCAAGGGGAGGGGAAGAGCAGCAAGAGCTTTCGGGGCTGGGCCCTTCCCTGCGGGAGCAGGAGCCCGACGTTCGCCCCCCCGGAAAAGAGGCTCGGCGGCGGCCGACGGGCCCCGAGGTGTCCCGCCTCTGGCAAAGCCCAGAGCCCCAGCGCTGCTGGGCCTGCGGATAGGGCGCCAAGGGGAGGGGAAGAGCAGCAAGAGCTTTCGGGGCTGGGCCCTTCCCTGCGGGAGCAGGAGCCCGACGTTCGCCCCCCCGGAAAAGAGGCTCGGCGGCGGCCGAGGGGCCCCGAGGTGTCCCGCCTCTGGCAAAGCCCAGAGCCCCAGCGCTGCGGGGCCTGCGGATAGGGCGCCAAGGGGAGGGGAAGAGCAGCAAGAGCTTTCGGGGCTGGGCCCTTCCCTGCGGGAGCAGGAGCCCTTCGTTCGCCTCCCCGGAAAAGAGGCTCGGCGGCGGCCGACGGGCCCCGAGGTGTCCCGCCTCTGGCAAAGCCCGGAGCCCCAGCGCTGCGGGGCCTGCGGATAGGGCGCCAAGGGGAGGGGAAGAGCAGCAAGAGCTTTCGGGGCTGGGCCCTTCCCTGCGGGAGCAGGAGCCCGACGTTCGCCCCCCCGGAAAAGAGGCTCGGCGGCGGCCGACGGGCCCCGAGGTGTCCCGCCTCTGGCAAAGCCCGGAGCCCCAGCGCTGCGGGGCCTGCGGATAGGGCGCCAAGGGGAGGGGAAGAGCAGCAAGAGCTTTCGGGGCTGGGCCCTTCCCTGCGGGAGCAGGAGCCCGACGTTCGCCCCCCCGGAAAAGAGGCTCGGCAGCAGCCGACGGGCCCCGAGGTGTCCCGCCTCTGGCAAAGCCCGGAGCCCCAGCGCTGCGGGGCCTGCGGATAGGGCGCCAAGGGGAGGGGAAGAGCAGCAAGAGCTTTCGGGGCTGGGCCCTTCCCTGCGGGAGCAGGAGCCCGACGTTCGCCCCCCCGGAAAAGAGGCTCGGCGGCGGCCGACGGGCCCCGAGGTGTCCCGCCTCTGGCAAAGCCCGGAGCCCCAGCGCTGCGGGGCCTGCGGATAGGGCGCCAAGGGGAGGGGAAGAGCAGCAAGAGCTTTCGGGGCTGGGCCCTTCCCTGCGGGAGCAGGAGCCCGACGTTCGCCCCCCCGGAAAAGAGGCTCGGCGGCGGCCGACGGGCCCCGAGGTGTCCCGCCTCTGGCAAAGCCCAGAGCCTCAGCGCTGCTGGGCCTGCGGATAGGGCGCCAAGGGGAGGGGAAGAGCAGCAAGAGCTTTCGGGGCTGGGCCCTTCCCTGCGGGAGCAGGAGCCCGACGTTCGCCCCCCCGGAAAAGAGGCTCGGCGGCGGCCGAGGGGCCCCGAGGTGTCCCGCCTCTGGCAAAGCCCGGAGCCCCAGCGCTGCGGGGCCTGCGGATAGGGCGCCAAGGGGAGGGGAAGAGCAGCAAGAGCTTTCGGGGCTGGGCCCTTCCCTGCGGGAGCAGGAGCCCGACGTTCGCCCCCCGGAAAAGAGGCTCGGCGGCGGCCGAGGGGCCCCGAGGTGTCCCGCCTCTGGCAAAGCCCGGAGCCCCAGCGCTGCGGGGCCTGCGGATAGGGCGCCAAGGGGAGGGGAAGAGCAGCAAGAGCTTTCGGGGCTGGGCCCTTCCCTGCGGGAGCAGGAGCCCGACGTTCGCCCCCCCGGAAAAGAGGCTCGGCGGCGGCCGAGGGGCCCCGAGGTGTCCCGCCTCTGGCAAAGCCCGGAGCCCCAGCGCTGCGGGGCCTGCGGATAGGGCGCCAAGGGGAGGGGAAGAGCAGCAAGAGCTTTCGGGGCTGGGCCCTTCCCTGCGGGAGCAGGAGCCCGACGTTCGCCCCCCCGGAAAAGAGGCTCGGCGGCGGCCGACGGGCCCCGAGGTGTCCCGCCTCTGGCAAAGCCCGGAGCCCCAGCGCTGCGGGGCCTGCGGATAGGGCGCCAAGGGGAGGGGAAGAGCAGCAAGAGCTTTCGGGGCTGGGCCCTTCCCTGCGGGAGCAGGAGCCCGACGTTCGCCCCCCCGGAAAAGAGGCTCGGCGGCGGCCGACGGGCCCCGAGGTGTCCCGCCTCTGGCAAAGCCCGGAGCCCCAGCGCTGCGGGGCCTGCGGATAGGGCGCCAAGGGGAGGGGAAGAGCAGCAAGAGCTTTCGGGGCTGGGCCCTTCCCTGCGGGAGCAGGAGCCCGACGTTCGCCCCCCCGGAAAAGAGGCTCGGCGGCGGCCGACGGGCCCCGAGGTGTCCCGCCTCTGGCAAAGCCCGGAGCCCCAGCGCTGCGGGGCCTGCGGATAGGGCGCCAAGGGGAGGGGAAGAGCAGCAAGAGCTTTCGGGGCTGGGCCCTTCCCTGCGGGAGCAGGAGCCCGACGTTCGCCCCCCCGGAAAAGAGGCTCGGCGGCAGCCGACGGGCCCCGAGGTGTCCCGCCTCTGGCAAAGCCCGGAGCCCCAGCGCTGCGGGGCCTGCGGATAGGGCGCCAAGGGGAGGGGAAGAGCAGCAAGAGCTTTCGGGGCTGGGCCCTTCCCTGCGGGAGCAGGAGCCCGACGTTCGCCCCGCCGGAAAAGAGGCTCGGCGGCGGCCGAGGGGCCCCGAGGTGTCCCGCCTCTGGCAAAGCCCGGAGCCCCAGCGCTGCGGGGCCTGCGGATAGGGCGCCAAGGGGAGGGGAAGAGCAGCAAGAGCTTTCGGGGCTGGGCCCTTCCCTGCGGGAGCAGGAGCCCGACGTTCGCCCCCCCGGAAAAGAGGCTCGGCGGCGGCCGACGGGCCCCGAGGTGTCCCGCCTCTGGCAAAGCCCGGAGCCCCAGCGCTGCAGGGCCTGCGGATAGGGCGCCAAGGGGAGGGGAAGAGCAGCAAGAGCTTTCGGGGCTGGGCCCTTCCCTGCGGGAGCAGGAGCCCGACGTTCGCCCCCCCGGAAAAGAGGCTCGGCGGCGGCCGAGGGGCCCCGAGGTGTCCCGCCTCTGGCAAAGCCCGGAGCCCCAGCGCTGCGGGGCCTGCGGATAGGGCGCCAAGGGGAGGGGAAGAGCAGCAAGAGCTTTCGGGGCTGGGCCCTTCCCTTCGGGAGCAGGAGCCCGACGTTCGCCCCCCCGGAAAAGAGGCTCGGCGGCGGCCGACGGGCCCCGAGGTGTCCCGCCTCTGGCAAAGCCCGGAGCCCCAGCGCTGCGGGGCCTGCGGATAGGGCGCCAAGGGGAGGGGAAGAGCAGCAAGAGCTTTCGGGGCTGGGCCCTTCCCTGCGGGAGCAGGAGCCCGACGTTCGCCCCCCCGGAAAAGAGGCTCGTCGGCGGCCGAGGGGCCCCGAGGTGTCCCGCCTCTGGCAAAGCCCGGAGCCCCAGCGCTGCGGGGCCTGCGGATAGGGCGCCAAGGGGAGGGGAAGAGCAGCAAGAGCTTTCGGGGCTGGGCCCTTCCCTGCGGGAGCAGGAGCCCGACGTTCGCCCCCCCGGAAAAGAGGCTCGGCGGCGGCCGACGGGCCCCGAGGTGTCCCGCCTCTGGCAAAGCCCAGAGCCTCAGCGCTGCTGGGCCTGCGGATAGGGCGCCAAGGGGAGGGGAAGAGCAGCAAGAGCTTTCGGGGCTGGGCCCTTCCCTGCGGGAGCAGGAGCCCGACGTTCGCCCCCCCGGAAAAGAGGCTCGGCGGCGGCCGAGGGGCCCCGAGGTGTCCCGCCTCTGGCAAAGCCCGGAGCCCCAGCGCTGTGGGGCCTGCGGATAGGGCGCCAAGGGGAGGGGAAGAGCAGCAAGAGCTTTCGGGGCTGGGCCCTTCCCTGCAGGAGCAGGAGCCCGACGTTCGCCCCCCCGGAAAAGAGGCTCGGCGGCGGCCGAGGGGCCCCGAGGTGTCCCGCCTCTGGCAAAGCCCGGAGCCCCAGCGCTGCGGGGCCTGCGGATAGGGCGCCAAGGGGAGGGGAAGAGCAGCAAGAGCTTTCAGGGCTGGGCCCTTCCCTGCGGGAGCAGGAGCCCGACGTTCGCCCCCCCGGAGAAGAGGCTCGGCGGCGGCCGAGGGGCCCCAAGGTGTCCCGCCTCTGGCAAAGCCCGGAGCCCCAGCGCTGCGGGGCCTGCGGATAGGGCGCCAAGGGGAGGGGAAGAGCAGCAAGAGCTTTCGGGGCTGGGCCCTTCCCTGCGGGAGCAGGAGCCCGACGTTCGCCCCCCCGGAAAAGAGGCTCGGCGGCGGCCGAGGGGCCCCGAGGTGTCCCGCCTCTGGCAAAGCCCGGAGCCCCAGCGCTGCAGGGCCTGCGGATAGGGCGCCAAGGGGAGGGGAAGAGCAGCAAGAGCTTTCGGGGCTGGGCCCTTCCCTGCGGGAGCAGGAGCCCGACGTTCGCCCCCCCGGAAAAGAGGCTCGGCGGCGGCCGACGGTCCCCGAGGTGTCCCGCCTCTGGCAAAGCCCGGAGCCCCAGCGCTGCGGGGCCTGCGGATAGGGCGCCAAGGGGAGGGGAAGAGCAGCAAGAGCTTTCGGGGCTGGGCCCTTCCCTGCGGGAGCAGGAGCCCGACGTTCGCCCCCCCGGAAAAGAGGCTCGGCGGCGGCCGACGGGCCCCGAGGTGTCCCGCCTCTGGCAAAGCCCGGAGCCCCAGCGCTGCGGGGCCTGCGGATAGGGCGCCAAGGGGAGGGGAAGAGCAGCAAGAGCTTTCGGGGCTGGGCCCTTCCCTGCAGGAGCAGGAGCCCGACGTTCGCCCCCCCGGAAAAGAGGCTCGGCGGCGGCCGACGGGCCCCGAGGTGTCCCGCCTCTGGCAAAGCCCGGAGCCCCAGCGCTGCGGGGCCTGCGGATAGGGCGCCAAGGGGAGGGGAAGAGCAGCAAGAGCTTTCGGGGCTGGGCCCTTCCCTGCGGGAGCAGGAGCCCGACGTTCGCCCCCCCGGAAAAGAGGCTCGGCGGCGGCCGACGGGCCCCGAGGTGTCCCGCCTCTGGCAAAGCCCAGAGCCTCAGCGCTGCTGGGCCTGCGGATAGGGCGCCAAGGGGAGGGGAAGAGCAGCAAGAGCTTTCGGGGCTGGGCCCTTCCCTGCGGGAGCAGGAGCCCGACGTTCGCCCCCCCGGAAAAGAGGCTCGGCGGCGGCCGAGGGGCCCCGAGGTGTCCCGCCTCTGGCAAAGCCCGGAGCCCCAGCGCTGCGGGGCCTGCGGATAGGGCGCCAAGGGGAGGGGAAGAGCAGCAAGAGCTTTCGGGGCTGGGCCCTTCCCTGCGGGAGCAGGAGCCCGACGTTCGCCCCCCCGGAAAAGAGGCTCGGCGGCGGCCGACGGGCCCCGAGGTGTCCCGCCTCTGGCAAAGCCCGGAGCCCCAGCGCTGCGGGGCCTGCGGATAGGGCGCCAAGGGGAGGGGAAGAGCAGCAAGAGCTTTCGGGGCTGGGCCCTTCCCTGCGGGAGCAGGAGCACGACGTTCGCCCCCCCGGAAAAGAGGCTCGGCGGCGGCCGACGGGCCCCGAGGTGTCCCGCCTCTGGCAAAGCCCGGAGCCCCAGCGCTGCGGGGCCTGCGGATAGGGCGCCAAGGGGAGGGGAAGAGCAGCAAGAGCTTTCGGGGCTGGGCCCTTCCCTGCGGGAGCAGGAGCCCGACGTTCGCCACCCCAGAAAAGAGGCTCGGCGGCGGCCGACGGGCCCCGAGGTGTCCCGCCTCTGGCAAAGCCCGGAGCCCCAGCGCTGCGGGGCCTGCGGATAGGGCGCCAAGGGGAGGGGAAGAGCAGCAAGAGCTTTCGGGGCTGGGCCCTTCCCTGCGGGAGCAGGAGCCCGACGTTCGCCCCCCCGGAAAAGAGGCTCGGCGGCGGCCGACGGGCCCCGAGGTGTCCCGCCTCTGGCAAAGCCCGGAGCCCCAGCGCTGCGGGGCCTGCGGATAGGGCGCCAAGGGGAGGGGAAGAGCAGCAAGAGCTTTCGGGGCTGGGCCCTTCCCTGCGGGAGCAGGAGCCCGACGTTCGCCCCCCCGGAAAAGAGGCTCGGCGGCGGCCGACGGGCCCCGAGGTGTCCCGCCTCTGGCAAAGCCCGGAGCCCCAGCGCTGCGGGGCCTGCGGATAGGGCGCCAAGGGGAGGGGAAGAGCAGCAAGAGCTTTCGGGGCTGGGCCCTTCCCTGCGGGAGCAGGAGCCCGACGTTCGCCCCCCCGGAAAAGAGGCTCGGCGGCGGCCGACGGGCCCCGAGGTGTCCCGCCTCTGGCAAAGCCCGGAGCCCCAGCGCTGCGGGGCCTGCGGATAGGGCGCCAAGGGGAGGGGAAGAGCAGCAAGAGCTTTCGGGGCTGGGCCCTTCCCTGCGGGAGCAGGAGCCCGACGTTCGCCCCCCCGGAAAAGAGGCTCGGCGGCAGCCGACGGGCCCCGAGGTGTCCCGCCTCTGGCAAAGCCCGGAGCCCCAGCGCTGCGGGGCCTGCGGATAGGGCGCCAAGGGGAGGGGAAGAGCAGCAAGAGCTTTCGGGGCTGGGCCCTTCCCTGCGGGAGCAGGAGCCCGACGTTCGCCCCGCCGGAAAAGAGGCTCGGCGGCGGCCGAGGGGCCCCGAGGTGTCCCGCCTCTGGCAAAGCCCGGAGCCCCAGCGCTGCGGGGCCTGCGGATAGGGCGCCAAGGGGAGGGGAAGAGCAGCAAGAGCTTTCGGGGCTGGGCCCTTCCCTGCGGGAGCAGGAGCCCGACGTTCGCCCCCCCGGAAAAGAGGCTCGGCGGCGGCCGACGGGCCCCGAGGTGTCCCGCCTCTGGCAAAGCCCGGAGCCCCAGCGCTGCAGGGCCTGCGGATAGGGCGCCAAGGGGAGGGGAAGAGCAGCAAGAGCTTTCGGGGCTGGGCCCTTCCCTGCGGGAGCAGGAGCCCGACGTTCGCCCCCCCGGAAAAGAGGCTCGGCGGCGGCCGAGGGGCCCCGAGGTGTCCCGCCTCTGGCAAAGCCCGGAGCCCCAGCGCTGCGGGGCCTGCGGATAGGGCGCCAAGGGGAGGGGAAGAGCAGCAAGAGCTTTCGGGGCTGGGCCCTTCCCTTCGGGAGCAGGAGCCCGACGTTCGCCCCCCCGGAAAAGAGGCTCGGCGGCGGCCGACGGGCCCCGAGGTGTCCCGCCTCTGGCAAAGCCCGGAGCCCCAGCGCTGCGGGGCCTGCGGATAGGGCGCCAAGGGGAGGGGAAGAGCAGCAAGAGCTTTCGGGGCTGGGCCCTTCCCTGCGGGAGCAGGAGCCCGACGTTCGCCCCCCCGGAAAAGAGGCTCGTCGGCGGCCGAGGGGCCCCGAGGTGTCCCGCCTCTGGCAAAGCCCGGAGCCCCAGCGCTGCGGGGCCTGCGGATAGGGCGCCAAGGGGAGGGGAAGAGCAGCAAGAGCTTTCGGGGCTGGGCCCTTCCCTGCGGGAGCAGGAGCCCGACGTTCGCCCCCCCGGAAAAGAGGCTCGGCGGCGGCCGACGGGCCCCGAGGTGTCCCGCCTCTGGCAAAGCCCAGAGCCTCAGCGCTGCTGGGCCTGCGGATAGGGCGCCAAGGGGAGGGGAAGAGCAGCAAGAGCTTTCGGGGCTGGGCCCTTCCCTGCGGGAGCAGGAGCCCGACGTTCGCCCCCCCGGAAAAGAGGCTCGGCGGCGGCCGAGGGGCCCCGAGGTGTCCCGCCTCTGGCAAAGCCCGGAGCCCCAGCGCTGTGGGGCCTGCGGATAGGGCGCCAAGGGGAGGGGAAGAGCAGCAAGAGCTTTCGGGGCTGGGCCCTTCCCTGCAGGAGCAGGAGCCCGACGTTCGCCCCCCCGGAAAAGAGGCTCGGCGGCGGCCGAGGGGCCCCGAGGTGTCCCGCCTCTGGCAAAGCCCGGAGCCCCAGCGCTGCGGGGCCTGCGGATAGGGCGCCAAGGGGAGGGGAAGAGCAGCAAGAGCTTTCAGGGCTGGGCCCTTCCCTGCGGGAGCAGGAGCCCGACGTTCGCCCCCCCGGAGAAGAGGCTCGGCGGCGGCCGAGGGGCCCCAAGGTGTCCCGCCTCTGGCAAAGCCCGGAGCCCCAGCGCTGCGGGGCCTGCGGATAGGGCGCCAAGGGGAGGGGAAGAGCAGCAAGAGCTTTCGGGGCTGGGCCCTTCCCTGCGGGAGCAGGAGCCCGACGTTCGCCCCCCCGGAAAAGAGGCTCGGCGGCGGCCGAGGGGCCCCGAGGTGTCCCGCCTCTGGCAAAGCCCGGAGCCCCAGCGCTGCAGGGCCTGCGGATAGGGCGCCAAGGGGAGGGGAAGAGCAGCAAGAGCTTTCGGGGCTGGGCCCTTCCCTGCGGGAGCAGGAGCCCGACGTTCGCCCCCCCGGAAAAGAGGCTCGGCGGCGGCCGACGGTCCCCGAGGTGTCCCGCCTCTGGCAAAGCCCGGAGCCCCAGCGCTGCGGGGCCTGCGGATAGGGCGCCAAGGGGAGGGGAAGAGCAGCAAGAGCTTTCGGGGCTGGGCCCTTCCCTGCGGGAGCAGGAGCCCGACGTTCGCCCCCCCGGAAAAGAGGCTCGGCGGCGGCCGACGGGCCCCGAGGTGTCCCGCCTCTGGCAAAGCCCGGAGCCCCAGCGCTGCGGGGCCTGCGGATAGGGCGCCAAGGGGAGGGGAAGAGCAGCAAGAGCTTTCGGGGCTGGGCCCTTCCCTGCAGGAGCAGGAGCCCGACGTTCGCCCCCCCGGAAAAGAGGCTCGGCGGCGGCCGACGGGCCCCGAGGTGTCCCGCCTCTGGCAAAGCCCGGAGCCCCAGCGCTGCGGGGCCTGCGGATAGGGCGCCAAGGGGAGGGGAAGAGCAGCAAGAGCTTTCGGGGCTGGGCCCTTCCCTGCGGGAGCAGGAGCCCGACGTTCGCCCCCCCGGAAAAGAGGCTCGGCGGCGGCCGACGGGCCCCGAGGTGTCCCGCCTCTGGCAAAGCCCAGAGCCTCAGCGCTGCTGGGCCTGCGGATAGGGCGCCAAGGGGAGGGGAAGAGCAGCAAGAGCTTTCGGGGCTGGGCCCTTCCCTGCGGGAGCAGGAGCCCGACGTTCGCCCCCCCGGAAAAGAGGCTCGGCGGCGGCCGAGGGGCCCCGAGGTGTCCCGCCTCTGGCAAAGCCCGGAGCCCCAGCGCTGCGGGGCCTGCGGATAGGGCGCCAAGGGGAGGGGAAGAGCAGCAAGAGCTTTCGGGGCTGGGCCCTTCCCTGCGGGAGCAGGAGCCCGACGTTCGCCCCCCCGGAAAAGAGGCTCGGCGGCGGCCGACGGGCCCCGAGGTGTCCCGCCTCTGGCAAAGCCCGGAGCCCCAGCGCTGCGGGGCCTGCGGATAGGGCGCCAAGGGGAGGGGAAGAGCAGCAAGAGCTTTCGGGGCTGGGCCCTTCCCTGCGGGAGCAGGAGCACGACGTTCGCCCCCCCGGAAAAGAGGCTCGGCGGCGGCCGACGGGCCCCGAGGTGTCCCGCCTCTGGCAAAGCCCGGAGCCCCAGCGCTGCGGGGCCTGCGGATAGGGCGCCAAGGGGAGGGGAAGAGCAGCAAGAGCTTTCGGGGCTGGGCCCTTCCCTGCGGGAGCAGGAGCCCGACGTTCGCCACCCCAGAAAAGAGGCTCGGCGGCGGCCGACGGGCCCCGAGGTGTCCCGCCTCTGGCAAAGCCCGGAGCCCCAGCGCTGCGGGGCCTGCGGATAGGGCGCCAAGGGGAGGGGAAGAGCAGCAAGAGCTTTCGGGGCTGGGCCCTTCCCTGCGGGAGCAGGAGCCCGACGTTCGCCCCCCCGGAAAAGAGGCTCGGCGGCGGCCGACGGGCCCCGAGGTGTCCCGCCTCTGGCAAAGCCCGGAGCCCCAGCGCTGCGGGGCCTGCGGATAGGGCGCCAAGGGGAGGGGAAGAGCAGCAAGAGCTTTCGGGGCTGGGCCCTTCCCTGCGGGAGCAGGAGCCCGACGTTCGCCCCCCCGGAAAAGAGGCTCGGCGGCGGCCGACGGGCCCCGAGGTGTCCCGCCTCTGGCAAAGCCCGGAGCCCCAGCGCTGCGGGGCCTGCGGATAGGGCGCCAAGGGGAGGGGAAGAGCAGCAAGAGCTTTCGGGGCTGGGCCCTTCCCTGCGGGAGCAGGAGCCCGACGTTCGCCCCCCCGGAAAAGAGGCTCGGCGGCGGCCGAGGGGCCCCGAGGTGTCCCGCCTCTGGCAAAGCCCGGAGCCCCAGCGCTGCGGGGCCTGCGGATAGGGCGCCAAGGGGAGGGGAAGAGCAGCAAGAGCTTTCGGGGCTGGGCCCTTCCCTGCGGGAGCAGGAGCCCGACGTTCGCCCCCCCGGAAAAGAGGCTCGGCGGCGGCCGAGGGGCCCCGAGGTGTCCCGCCTCTGGCAAAGCCCGGAGCCCCAGCGCTGTGGGGCCTGCGGATAGGGCGCCAAGGGGAGGGGAAGAGCAGCAAGAGCTTTCGGGGCTGGGCCCTTCCCTGCGGGAGCAGGAGCCCGACGTTCGCCCCCCCGGAAAAGAGGCTCGGCGGCAGCCGACGGGCCCCGAGGTGTCCCGCCTCTGGCAAAGCCCGGAGCCCCAGCGCTGCGGGGCCTGCGGATAGGGCGCCAAGGGGAGGGGAAGAGCAGCAAGAGCTTTCGGGGCTGGGCCCTTCCCTGCGGGAGCAGGAGCCCGACGTTCACCCCCCCGGAAAAGAGGCTCGGCGGCGGCCGAGGGGCCCCGAGGTGTCCCGCCTCTGGCAAAGCCCGGAGCCCCAGCGCTGCGGGGCCTGCGGATAGGGCGCCAAGGGGAGGGGAAGAGCAGCAAGAGCTTTCGGGGCTGGGCCCTTCCCTGCGGGAGCAGGAGCCCGACGTTCGCCCCCCCGGAAAAGAGGCTCGGCGGCGTCCGACGGGCCCCGAGGTGTCCCGCCTCTGGCAAAGCCCGGAGCCCCAGCGCTGCAGGGCCTGCGGATAGGGCGCCAAGGGGAGGGGAAGAGCAGCAAGAGCTTTCGGGGCTGGGCCCTTCCCTGCGGGAGCAGGAGCCCGACGTTCGCCCCCCCGGAAAAGAGGCTCGGCGGCGGCCGAGGGGCCCCGAGGTGTCCCGCCTCTGGCAAAGCCCAGAGCCCCAGCGCTGCGGGGCCTGCGGATAGGGCGCCAAGGGGAGGGGAAGAGCAGCAAGAGCTTTCAGGGCTGGGCCCTTCCCTGCGGGAGCAGGAGCTCGACGTTCGCCCCCCCGGAAAAGAGGCTCGGCGGCGACCGAGGGGCCCCGAGGTGTCCCGCCTCTGGCAAAGCCCGGAGCCCCAGCGCTGCGGGGCCTGCGGATAGGGCGCCAAGGGGAGGGGAAGAGCAGCAAGAGCTTTCGGGGCTGGGCCCTTCCCTGCAGGAGCAGGAGCCCGACGTTCGCCCCCCCGGAAAAGAGGCTCGGCGGCGGCCGAGGGGCCCCGAGGTGTCCCGCCTCTGGCAAAGCCCGGAGCCCCAGCGCTGTGGGGCCTGCGGATAGGGCGCCAAGGGGAGGGGAAGAGCAGCAAGAGCTTTCGGGGCTGGGCCCTTCCCTGCGGGAGCAGGAGCCCGACGTTCGCCCCCCCGGAAAAGAGGCTCGGCGGCGGCCGAGGGGCCCCGAGGTGTCCCGCCTCTGGCAAAGCCCGGAGCCCCAGTGCTGCGGGGCCTGCGGATAGGGCGCCAAGGGGAGGGGAAGAGCAGCAAGAGCTTTCGGGGCTGGGCCCTTCCCTGCGGGAGCAGGAGCCCGACGTTCGCCCCGCCGGAAAAGAGGCTCGGCGGCGGCCGAGGGGCCCCGAGGTGTCCCGCCTCTGGCAAAGCCCGGAGCCCCAGCGCTGCGGGGCCTGCGGATAGGGCGCCAAGGGGAGGGGAAGAGCAGCAAGAGCTTTCGGGGCTGGGCCCTTCCCTGCGGGAGCAGGAGCCCGACGTTCGCCCCCCCGGAAAAGAGGCTCGGCGGCGGCCGACGGGCCCCGAGGTGTCCCGCCTCTGGCAAAGCCCGGAGCCCCAGCGCTGCGGGGCCTGCGGATAGGGCGCCAAGGGGAGGGGAAGAGCAGCAAGAGCTTTCGGGGCTGGGCCCTTCCCTGCGGGAGCAGGAGCCCGACGTTCGCCCCCCCGGAAAAGAGGCTCGGCGGCGGCCGACGGGCCCCGAGGTGTCCCGCCTCTGGCAAAGCCCGGAGCCCCAGCGCTGCGGGGCCTGCGGATAGGGCGCCAAGGGGAGGGGAAGAGCAGCAAGAGCTTTCGGGGCTGGGCCCTTCCCTGCGGGAGCAGGAGCCCGACGTTCGCCCCCCCGGAAAAGAGGCTCGGCGGCGGCCGAGGGGCCCCGAGGTGTCCCGCCTCTGGCAAAGCCCGGAGCCCCAGCGCTGCGGGGCCTGCGGATAGGGCGCCAAGGGGAGGGGAAGAGCAGCAAGAGCTTTCGGGGCTGGGCCCTTCCCTGCGGGAGCAGGAGCCCGACGTTCGCCCCCCCGGAAAAGAGGCTCGGCGGCGGCCGAGGGGCCCCGAGGTGTCCCGCCTCTGGCAAAGCCCGGAGCCCCAGCGCTGCGGGACTTGCGGATAGGGCGCCAAGGGGAGGGGAAGAGCAGCAAGAGCTTTCGGGGCTGGGCCCTTCCCTGCGGGAGCAGGAGCCCGACGTTCGCCCCCCCGGAAAAGAGGCTCGGCGGCAGCCGACGGGCCCCGAGGTGTCCCGCCTCTGGCAAAGCCCGGAGCCCCAGCGCTGCGGGGCCTGCGGATAGGGCGCCAAGGGGAGGGGAAGAGCAGCAAGAGCTTTCGGGGCTGGGCCCTTCCCTGCGGGAGCAGGAGCCCGACGTTCACCCCCCCGGAAAAGAGGCTCGGCGGCGGCCGAGGGGCCCCGAGGTGTCCCGCCTCTGGCAAAGCCCGGAGCCCCAGCGCTGCGGGGCCTGCGGATAGGGCGCCAAGGGGAGGGGAAGAGCAGCAAGAGCTTTCAGGGCTGGGCCCTTCCCTGCGGGAGCAGGAGCCCGACGTTCGCCCCCCCGGAAAAGAGGCTCGGCGGCGGCCGACGGGCCCCGAGGTGTCCCGCCTCTGGCAAAGCCCGGAGCCCCAGCGCTGCGGGGCCTGCGGATAGGGCGCCAAGGGGAGGGGAAGAGCAGCAAGAGCTTTCGGGGCTGGGCCCTTCCCTGCGGGAGCAGGAGCCCGACGTTCGCCCCGCCGGAAAAGAGGCTCGGCGGCGGCCGACGGGCCCCGAG